>NW_027478423.1:0-114688 GCF_051014685.1 Ptiloglossa arizonensis
ACTTTCAGACGCAGCAGGAATTTTTGGGTTTGGTCAATCCGTTTGCGAGATATGGGACTTTGAAGCTAAGAAATGGTTGAGAAGACAACAAATTTTTCGCAATTCTGCTGCTCCAAACGCTTAACCAGAATGGCCTAGGGAAAAAATACCCATACCCTTGTAATCGGACGAGTTTCTACTTTCAGTTACAATAGGAATTTTTGGGTTTGGTCAATCCGTTTGCGAGATATGGGACTTTGAAGCTAAGAAATGGTTGAGAAGACAACAAATTTTTCGCAATTCTGCTGCTCCAAACTCTTAACCAGAATGGCCTAGGGAAAAAATACCCATACCGTTGTAATCGGGCGAGCTTCTACTTTCAGATGCAATTAGAATTTTTGGGTTAGGTCAATCCGTTCGCGAGATATGGGAGTTTGAAGCTAAGAAATGGTTGAGAAGACAACAAATTTTTCGCAATTCTGCTGCTCCAAACGCTTAACCAGAATGGCCTAGGGAAAAAATACGCATACCGTTGTAATCGGGCGAGTTTCTACTTTCAGATGCAATAGGAATTTTTGGGTTAGGTCAATCCGTTCGCGAGATATGGGAGTTTGAAGACAATAAATGGTTGAGAAGGCAAAAAATTTTTCGCAATTCTGCTGCTCCAAACGCTTAACCAGAATGGCCTAGGGAAAAAATACACATACCCTTGTAATCGGGCGAGTTTCTACTTTCAGATGCAACAGGAGTTTTTGGGTTAGGTCAAATCGTTCGCGAGATACGGGAGCTTGAAGCTAAGAAATGGTTGAGAAGACAACAAATTTTTCGCACTTCTGCTGCTCCAAACGCTTAACCAGAATGGCCTAGGGAAAAAATACCCATACCGTTGTAATCGGACGAGTTTCTACTTTCAGTTACAATAGGAATTTTTGGGTTAGGTCAATCCGTTCGCGAGATATGGGACTTTGAATCTAAGAAACGGTTGACAAGACAACAAATTTTTCGCAATTCCGCTGCTCCAATCGCTTAACCAGAATGGCCTAGGGGAAAAATACAAGTACCGTTGTAATCGTGCGAGTTTCTACTTTCAATTGCAATATGAATTTTTGGGTTAGGTCAATCCGTTCGCGAGATATGAGAGTTTGAAGCTAATAAATGGTGGAGAAGACAACAAATTTTTCGCAATTCTGCTGCTCCAAACGCTTAACCAGAATAGCCCAGGGAAAAAATACGCATACCGTTGTATTCGTGCGAGTTTCTACTTTCAGATGCAATAGGAATTTTTGGGTTAGGTCAATCCGTTCGCGACATATGGGAGTTTGAAGCTAAAAAATGCTTGACAAGACAACAAATTTTTCGCAATTCTGCTGCCGCAAACGCTTAACCAGAATGGCCTAGGGAAAAAATACACATACCTTTGTAATCGGGCGAGTTTCTACTTTCAGATGCAACAGGAGTTTTTGTGTTAGGTCAAATCGTTCGCGAGATATGGGACTTTGAATCTAAGAAACGGTTGACAAGACAACAAATTTTTCGCAATTCTGCTGCTCCAATCGCTTAACCAGAATGGCCTAGGGGAAAAATACAAGTACCGTTGTAATCGTGCGAGTTTCTACTTTCAATTGCAATATGAATATTTGGGTTAGGTCAATCCGTTAGCGAGATATGAGAGTTTGAAGCTAAGTAATGGTTGAGAAGACAACAAATTTTTCGCAATTCTGCTGCTCCAAGCGCTTAACCAGAGTGGCCTAGGGAAAAAATGCGCATACAGTTGTAGTCGGGCGAGTTTCTGCTTTCAGACGCAGCAGGAATTTTTGGGTTTGGTCAATCCGTTCGCGAGATATGTGACTTTGAAGCTAAGAAATGGTTGGGAAGGTAACAAATTTTCCGCACTTCTGCTGCTCCAAACGCTTAACCAGAATGGCCTAGGGAAAAAATACGCATACAGTTGTAGTCGGGCGAGTTTCTGCTTACAGACAGGGCAGGAATTTTGGGGTTTGGTCAATCCGTTCGCGAGATATGTGACTTTGAAGCTAAGAAATGGTTGAGAAGATAACAAATTTTCCGCACTTCTGCTGCTCCAAACGCTTAACCAGAATGGCCTAGGGAAAAAATACCCATACCGTTGTAATCGGACGAGTTTCTACTTTTAGTTTCAATAGGAATTTTTGGGTTAGGTCAATCCGTTCGCGAGATATGGGACTTTGAATCTAAGAAACGGTTGACAAGACAACAAATTTTTCGCAATTCTGCTGCTCCAATCGCTTAACCAGAATGGCCTAGGGGAAAAATACAAGTACCGTTGTAATCGTGCGAGTTTCTACTTTCAATTGCAATAGGAATTTTTGGGTTAGGTCAATCCGTTCGCGAGATATGAGAGTTTGAAGCTAATAAATGGTTGAGAAGACAAAAAATTTTTCGCAATTCTGCTGCTCCAAACGCTTAACCAGAATGGCCCAGGGAAAAAATACGCATTCCCTTGTAATCGGGCGAGTTTCTCCTTTCAGATGCAACAGGAATTTTTGGGTTAGGTCAAATCGTTCGCGAGATATGGGAGCTTGAAGCTAAGAAATGGTTGAGAAGACAACAAATTTTTCGCACTTCTGCTGCTCCAAACGTTTAACCAGAATGGCCTAGGGAAAAAATACACATACCGTTGTAATCGGGCGAGTTTCTACTTTCAGATGCAACAGGAATTTTTGGGTTAGGTCAATCCGTTCGCGAGATATTGGAGTTTGAAGCTAAGAAATGGTTGACCAGACAACAAATTTTTCGCAATTCTGCTGCTCCAAACGCTTAACCAGAATGGCCTAGGGAAAAAATACGCATACAGTTGTAGTCGGGCGAGTTTCTGCTTTCAGACGCAGCAGGAATTTTTGGGTTTGGTCAATCCGTTCGCAAGATATGTGACTTTGAAGCTAAGAAATGGTTGGGAAGATAACAAATTTTCCGCACTTCTGCTGCTCCAAACGCTTAACCAGAATGGCCTAGGGAAAAAATACGCATACAGTTGTAGTCGGCCGAGTTTCTGCTTACAGACAGGGCAGGAATTTTTGGGTTTGGTCAATCCATTCGCGAGATATGAGAGTTTGAAGCTAAGAAATGGTTGGGAAGATAACAAATTTTCCGCACTTCTGCTGCTCCAAACGCTTAACCAGAATGGCCTAGGGAAAAAATACGCATACAGTTGTAGTCGGGCGAGTTTCTGCTTTCAGACGCAGCAGGAATTTTGGGGTTTGGTCAATACGTTCGCGAGATATGTGACTTTGAAGCTAAGAGATGGTTGAGAAGATAACAAATTTTCCGCACTTCTGCTGCTCCAAACGCTTAACCAGAATGGCCTAGGGAAAAAATACACATACCCTTGTAATCGGGCGAGTTTCTACTTTCAGATGCAATAGGAATTTTTGGGTTAGGTCAATCCGTTCGCGAGATATGAGAGTTTGAAGCTAAGAAATGGTTGAGAAGACAACAAATTTTTCGCAATTCTGCTGCTCCAAACGCTTAACCAGAATTGCCCAGGGAAAAAGTACGCATACCGTTGTAATCGGGCGAGTTTCTACTTTCAGATGCAATAGGAATTTTTGGGTTAGGTCAATCCATTCGCGACATATGGGAGTTTGAAGCTAAGCTAATGGTTGACAAGACAACAAATTTTTCGCAATTCTGCTGCTCCAAACACTTAACCAGAATGGCCTAGGGAAAAAATACGCATACAGTTGTAGTCGGGCGAGTTTCTGCTTTCAGACGCAGCAATAATTTTTGGGTTTAGTCAGTCCGTTCACGAGATATGGGAGTTTGAAGCTAAGAAATGGTTGAGAAGACAACAAATTTTTCGCAATTCTGCTGCTCCAAACGCGTAACCAGAATGGCCTAGGGAAAAAATACACATACCGTTGTAATCGGACGAGTTTCTACTTTCACTTACAATAGGAATTTTTGGGTTAGGTCAATCCGTTTGCGAGATATGGGACTTTGAAGCTAAGAAACGGTTGACAAGACAACAAATTTTTCGCACTTCTGCTGCTCCAATCGCTTAACCAGAATGTCCTAGGGGAAAAATACAAGTACCGTTGTAATCGGGCGAGTTTCTGCTTTCAGACGCAGCAGGAATTTTGGGGTTTGGTCAATCCGTTCGCGAGATATGGGACTTTGAAGCTAAGAAAAGTTTGAGAAGACAACAAATTTTTCGCACTTCTGCTGCTCCAAACGCTTAACCAGAATGGCATAGGGAAAAAATACACATACCCTTGTAATCGGGCGAGTTTCTACTTTCAGACGCAACAGGAATTTTTGGGTTAGGTCAATCCGTTCGCGAGATATAGGAGTTTGAAGCTAAGAAATGGTTGACCAGACAACAAATTTTTCGCAATTCTGCTGCTCCAAACGCTTAACCAGAATGGCCTAGGGAAAAAATACGCATACAGTTGTAGTCGGGCGAGTTTCTGCTTTCAGACGCAGCAGGAATTTTTGGGTTTGGTCAATCCGTTCGCGAGATATGTTACTTTGAAGCTAAGAAATGGTTGGGAAGATAACAAATTTTCCGCACTTCTGCTGCTCCAAACGCTTAACCAGAATGGCCTAGGGAAAAAATACGCATACAGTTGTAGTCGGGCGAGTTTCTGCTTACAGACAGGGCAGGAATTTTTGGGTTTGGTCAATCCATTCGCGAGATATGTGACTTTGAAGCTAAGAAATGGTTGGGAAGATAACAAATTTTCCGCACTTCTGCTGCTCCAAACGCTTAACCAGAATGGCCTATGGAAAAAATACCCATACCGTTGTAATCGGGCGAGTTTCTACTTTCAGATGCAACAGGAATTTTTGGGTTAGGTCAATCCGTTCGCGAGATATAGGAGTTTGAAGCTAAGAAATGGTTGACCAGACAACAAATTTTTCGCAATTCTACTGCTCCAAACGCTTAACCAGAATGGCCTAGGGAAAAAATACGCATACAGTTGTAGTCGGGCGAGTTTCTGCTTTCAGACGCAGCAGGAATTTTTGGGTTTGGTCAATCCGTTCGCGAGATATGTGACTTTGAAGCTAAGAAATGGTTGGGAAGATAACAAATTTTCCGCACTTCTGCTGCTCCAAACGCTTAACCAGAATGGCCTAGGGAAAAAATACGCATACAGTTGTAGTCGGGCGAGTTTCTGCTTACAGACAGGGCAGGAATTTTTGGGTTTGGTCAATCCATTCGCGAGATATGGGACTTTGAAGCTAAGAAATGGTTCAGAACACAACAAATTTTTCGCACTTCTGCTTCTCCAAACGCTTAACCAGAATGGCCTAGGGAAAAAATACGCATACAGTTGTAGTCGGGCGAGTTTCTGCTTTCAGACGCAGCAGGAATTTTGGGGTTTGGTCAATCCGTTCGCGAGATATGTGACTTTGAAGCTAAGAAATGGTTGGGAAGATAACAAATTTTCCGCACTTCTGCTGCTCCAAACGCTTAACCAGAATGGCCTATGGAAAAAATACCCATACCCTTGTAATCGGACGTGTTTCTACTTTCAGTTACAATAGGAATTTTTGGGTTAGGTCAATCCGTTCGCGAGATATGGGACTTTGAATCTAACAAACGGTTGACAAGACAACAAATTTTTCGCAATTCTGCTGCTCCAATCGCTTAACCAGAATGGCCTAGGGGAAAAATACAAGTACCGTTGTAATCGTGCGAGTTTCTACTTTCAATTGCAATAGGAATTTTTGGGTTAGGTCAATCCGTTCGCGAGATATGAGAGTTTGAAGCTAATAAATGGTTGAGAAGACAAAAAATTTTTCGCAATTCTGCTGCTCCAAACGCTTAACCAGAATTGCCCAGGGAAAAAATACGCATACCGTTGTAATCGGGCGAGTTTCTACTTTCAGATGCAATAGGAATTTTTGGGTTAGGTCAATCCGTTCGCGACATATGGGAGTTTGAAGCTAAGAAATTGTTGACAAGACAACAAATTTTTCGCAATTCTGCTGCTCCAAACGCTTAACCAGAATGGCCTAGGGAAAAAATACGCATACAGTTGTAGTCGGGCGAGTTTCTGCTTTCAGACGCAGCTATAATTTTTGGGTTTAGTCAATCCGTTCGCGAGTTATGGGAGCTTGAAGATAAGAAATGGTTGAGAGGACAACAAATTTTTCACACTTCTGCTGCTCCAAACGCTTAACCAGAATGGCCCAGGGAAAAAATGCGCGTACCGTTGTAATCGGGCGAGCTTCTACTTTCAGATGCAATAAGAATTTTTGGGTTAGGTCAATCCGTTCGCGAGATATGGGAGTTTGAAGCCAAGAAATGGTTGAGGAGGCAAAAAATTTTTCGCAATTCTGCTGCTTCAAACGCTTAACCAGAATGGTCTAGGGAAAAAATACGCATACCGTTGTAATCGGGCGAGTTTCTACTTTCAGATGCAATAGGAATTTTTGGGTTAGGTCAATCCGTTCGCGAGATATGGGAGTTTGAAGCCAAGAAATGGTTGAGAAGGCAAAAAATTTTTCGCAATTCAGCTGCTCCAAACGCTTAACCAGAATGGCCCAGGGAAAAAATACGCATACCGTTGTAATCGGGCGACTTTCTACTTTCAGATGCAACAGGAATTTTTGGGTTAAGTCAATCCGTTCGCGAGATATGGGAGTTTGAAGCTAAGAAATGGTTGAGAAGACAACAAATTTTTCGCAATTCTGCTGCTCCAAACGCTTAACCAGAATGGCCTAGGGGAAAAATACGCATACAGTTGTAGTCGGGCGAGTTTCTGCTTTCAGACGCAGCAATAATTTTTGGGTTTAGTCAATCCGTTCGCGAGATATGGGAGTTTGAAGCTAAGAAATGGTTGAGAAGACAACAAATTTTTCGCAATTCTGGTGCTCCAAACGCGTAACCAGAATGGCCTAGGGAAAAAATACACATACCGTTGTAATCGGACGAGTTTCTACTTTCAGTTACAATAGGAATTTTGGGTTAGGTCAATCCGTTTGCGAGATATGGGACTTTGAAGCTAAGAAACGGTTGACAAGACAACAAATTTTTCGCACTTCTGCTGCTCCAATCGCTTAACCAGAATGGCCTAGGGAAAAAATACACACACCGTTGTAATCGGGCTACTTTCTACTTTCAGTCGCAACAGGAATTTTTGGGTTAGGTCAAATCGTTCGCGAGATATGGGAGCTTGAAGCTAAGAAATGGTTGAGAGGACAACAAATTTTTCACACTTCTGCTGCTCCAAACGCTTAACCAGAATGGCCCAGGGAAAAAATGCGCGTACCGTTGTAATCGGGCGAGCTTCTACTTTCAGATGCAATAAGAATTTTTGGGTTAGGTCAATCCGTTCGCGAGATATGGGAGTTTGAAGCCAAGAAATGGTTGAGGAGGCAAAAAATTTTTCGCAATTCTGCTGCTTCAAACGCTTAACCAGAATGGTCTAGGGAAAAAATACGCATACCGTTGTAATCGGGCGAGTTTCTACTTTCAGATGCAATAGGAATTTTTGGGTTAGGTCAATCCGTTCGCGAGATATGGGAGTTTGAAGCCAAGAAATGGTTGAGAAGGCAAAAAATTATTCGCAATTCTGCTGCTCCAAACGCTTAACCAGAATGGCCTAGGGAAAAAATACACATACCCTTGTAATCGGGCGAGTTTCTACTTTCAGACGCAACAGGAATTTTTGGGTTAGGTCAAATCGTTCGCGAGATATGGGAGCTTGAAGCTAAGAAATGGTTGAGAAGACAACAAATTTTTCACACTTCTGCTGCTCCAAACGCTTAACCAGAGTGGCACAGGGAAAAAATACGCGTACCGTTGTAATCGGGCGAGCTTCTACTTTCAGATGCAATAAGAATTTTTGGGTTAGGTCAATCCGTTCGCGAGATATGGGAGTTTGAAGCCAAGAAATGGTTGAGGAGCCAAAAAATTTTTCGCAATTCTGCTGCTCCAATCGCTTAACCAGAATGGCCTAGGGAAAAAATACACATACCGTTGTAATCGGGCGACTTTCTACTTTCAGGTGCAATAGGAATTTTTGGGTTAGGTCAATCCGTTCGCGACATATGGGAGTTTGGAGCTAAGAAATGGTTGAGAAGACAACAAATTTTTCGCAATTCTGCTGCTCCAAATGCTTAACCAGAATGCCCTAGGGAAAAAATACGCATACAGTTGCAGTCGGGCGAGTTTCTGCTTTCAGACGCAGCAGGAATTTTTGGGTATGGTCAATCCGCTCGCGAGATATGTGACTTTGAAGCTAAGAAATGGTTGAGAAGACAACAAATTTTCCGCAATTCTGCTGCTCCAAACGCTTAACCAGATTGGCCTATGGAAAAAATACGCATACCGTTATAATCGGGCGAGTTTCTACTTTCAGATGCGATAGGAATTTTTGGGTTAGGTCAATCCGTTCGCGTGATATGGGAGTTTGAAGCCAAGAAATGGTAGAGAAGGCAAAAAATTTTTCGCAATTCTGCTGCTCCAAACGCTCAACCAGAATGGCCTAGGGAAAACATACACATACCCTTGTAATCGGGCGAGTTTCTACTTTCAGACGCAACAGGAATTTTTGGGTTAGGTCAAATCGTTCGCGAGATATGGGAGCTTGAAGCCAAGAAATGGTTGAGAGGACAACAAATTTTTCACACTTCTGCTGCTCCAAACGCTTAACCAGAATGGCCCAGGGAAAAAATGCGCGTACCGTTGTAATCGGGCGAGCTTCTACTTTCAGATGCAATAAGAATTTTTGGGTTAGGTCAATCCGTTCGCGAGATATGGGAGTTTGAAGCCAAGAAATGGTTGAGGAGGCAAAAAATTTTCGCAATTCTGCTGCTTCAAACGCTTAACCAGAATGGTCTAGGGAAAAAATACGCATACCGTTGTAATCGGGCGAGTTTCTACTTTCAGATGCAATAGGAATTTTTGGGTTAGGTCAATCCGTTCGCGACATATGGGAGTTTGAAGCTAAGAAATGGTTGACCAGACAACAAATTTTTCGCAATTCTGCTGCTCCAAACGCTTAACCAGAATGGCCTAGGGAAAAAATACGCATACAGTTGTAGTCGGGCGAGTTTCTGCTTTCAGACGCAGCAGGAATTTTTGGGTTTGGTCAATCCGTTCGCGAGATATGTTACTTTGAAGCTAAGAAATGGTTGGGAAGATAACAAATTTTCCGCACTTCTGCTGCTCCAAACGCTTAACCAGAATGGCCTAGGGAAAAAATACGCATACAGTTGTAGTCGGGCGAGTTTCTGCTTACAGACAGGGCAGGAATTTTTGGGTTTGGTCAATCCATTCGCGAGATATGTGACTTTGAAGCTAAGAAATGGTTGGGAAGATAACAAATTTTCCGCACTTCTGCTGCTCCAAACGCTTAACCAGAATGGCCTATGGAAAAAATACCCATACCGTTGTAATCGGGCGAGTTTCTACTTTCAGATGCAACAGGAATTTTTGGGTTAGGTCAATCCGTTCGCGAGATATAGGAGTTTGAAGCTAAGAAATGGTTGACCAGACAACAAATTTTTCGCAATTCTACTGCTCCAAACGCTTAACCAGAATGGCCTAGGGAAAAAATACGCATACAGTTGTAGTCGGGCGAGTTTCTGCTTTCAGACGCAGCAGGAATTTTTGGGTTTGGTCAATCCGTTCGCGAGATATGTGACTTTGAAGCTAAGAAATGGTTGGGAAGATAACAAATTTTCCGCACTTCTGCTGCTCCAAACGCTTAACCAGAATGGCCTAGGGAAAAAATACGCATACAGTTGTAGTCGGGCGAGTTTCTGCTTACAGACAGGGCAGGAATTTTTGGGTTTGGTCAATCCATTCGCGAGATATGGGACTTTGAAGCTAAGAAATGGTTCAGAACACAACAAATTTTTCGCACTTCTGCTTCTCCAAACGCTTAACCAGAATGGCCTAGGGAAAAAATACGCATACAGTTGTAGTCGGGCGAGTTTCTGCTTTCAGACGCAGCAGGAATTTTGGGGTTTGGTCAATCCGTTCGCGAGATATGTGACTTTGAAGCTAAGAAATGGTTGGGAAGATAACAAATTTTCCGCACTTCTGCTGCTCCAAACGCTTAACCAGAATGGCCTATGGAAAAAATACCCATACCCTTGTAATCGGACGTGTTTCTACTTTCAGTTACAATAGGAATTTTTGGGTTAGGTCAATCCGTTCGCGAGATATGGGACTTTGAATCTAACAAACGGTTGACAAGACAACAAATTTTTCGCAATTCTGCTGCTCCAATCGCTTAACCAGAATGGCCTAGGGGAAAAATACAAGTACCGTTGTAATCGTGCGAGTTTCTACTTTCAATTGCAATAGGAATTTTTGGGTTAGGTCAATCCGTTCGCGAGATATGAGAGTTTGAAGCTAATAAATGGTTGAGAAGACAAAAAATTTTTCGCAATTCTGCTGCTCCAAACGCTTAACCAGAATTGCCCAGGGAAAAAATACGCATACCGTTGTAATCGGGCGAGTTTCTACTTTCAGATGCAATAGGAATTTTTGGGTTAGGTCAATCCGTTCGCGACATATGGGAGTTTGAAGCTAAGAAATTGTTGACAAGACAACAAATTTTTCGCAATTCTGCTGCTCCAAACGCTTAACCAGAATGGCCTAGGGAAAAAATACGCATACAGTTGTAGTCGGGCGAGTTTCTGCTTTCAGACGCAGCTATAATTTTTGGGTTTAGTCAATCCGTTCGCGAGTTATGGGAGCTTGAAGATAAGAAATGGTTGAGAGGACAACAAATTTTTCACACTTCTGCTGCTCCAAACGCTTAACCAGAATGGCCCAGGGAAAAAATGCGCGTACCGTTGTAATCGGGCGAGCTTCTACTTTCAGATGCAATAAGAATTTTTGGGTTAGGTCAATCCGTTCGCGAGATATGGGAGTTTGAAGCCAAGAAATGGTTGAGGAGGCAAAAAATTTTTCGCAATTCTGCTGCTTCAAACGCTTAACCAGAATGGTCTAGGGAAAAAATACGCATACCGTTGTAATCGGGCGAGTTTCTACTTTCAGATGCAATAGGAATTTTTGGGTTAGGTCAATCCGTTCGCGAGATATGGGAGTTTGAAGCCAAGAAATGGTTGAGAAGGCAAAAAATTTTTCGCAATTCAGCTGCTCCAAACGCTTAACCAGAATGGCCCAGGGAAAAAATACGCATACCGTTGTAATCGGGCGACTTTCTACTTTCAGATGCAACAGGAATTTTTGGGTTAAGTCAATCCGTTCGCGAGATATGGGAGTTTGAAGCTAAGAAATGGTTGAGAAGACAACAAATTTTTCGCAATTCTGCTGCTCCAAACGCTTAACCAGAATGGCCTAGGGGAAAAATACGCATACAGTTGTAGTCGGGCGAGTTTCTGCTTTCAGACGCAGCAATAATTTTTGGGTTTAGTCAATCCGTTCGCGAGATATGGGAGTTTGAAGCTAAGAAATGGTTGAGAAGACAACAAATTTTTCGCAATTCTGGTGCTCCAAACGCGTAACCAGAATGGCCTAGGGAAAAAATACACATACCGTTGTAATCGGACGAGTTTCTACTTTCAGTTACAATAGGAATTTTTGGGTTAGGTCAATCCGTTTGCGAGATATGGGACTTTGAAGCTAAGAAACGGTTGACAAGACAACAAATTTTTCGCACTTCTGCTGCTCCAATCGCTTAACCAGAATGGCCTAGGGAAAAAATACACACACCGTTGTAATCGGGCTACTTTCTACTTTCAGTCGCAACAGGAATTTTTGGGTTAGGTCAAATCGTTCGCGAGATATGGGAGCTTGAAGCTAAGAAATGGTTGAGAGGACAACAAATTTTTCACACTTCTGCTGCTCCAAACGCTTAACCAGAATGGCCCAGGGAAAAAATGCGCGTACCGTTGTAATCGGGCGAGCTTCTACTTTCAGATGCAATAAGAATTTTTGGGTTAGGTCAATCCGTTCGCGAGATATGGGAGTTTGAAGCCAAGAAATGGTTGAGGAGGCAAAAAATTTTTCGCAATTCTGCTGCTTCAAACGCTTAACCAGAATGGTCTAGGGAAAAAATACGCATACCGTTGTAATCGGGCGAGTTTCTACTTTCAGATGCAATAGGAATTTTTGGGTTAGGTCAATCCGTTCGCGAGATATGGGAGTTTGAAGCCAAGAAATGGTTGAGAAGGCAAAAAATTATTCGCAATTCTGCTGCTCCAAACGCTTAACCAGAATGGCCTAGGGAAAAAATACACATACCCTTGTAATCGGGCGAGTTTCTACTTTCAGACGCAACAGGAATTTTTGGGTTAGGTCAAATCGTTCGCGAGATATGGGAGCTTGAAGCTAAGAAATGGTTGAGAAGACAACAAATTTTTCACACTTCTGCTGCTCCAAACGCTTAACCAGAGTGGCACAGGGAAAAAATACGCGTACCGTTGTAATCGGGCGAGCTTCTACTTTCAGATGCAATAAGAATTTTTGGGTTAGGTCAATCCGTTCGCGAGATATGGGAGTTTGAAGCCAAGAAATGGTTGAGGAGCCAAAAAATTTTTCGCAATTCTGCTGCTCCAATCGCTTAACCAGAATGGCCTAGGGAAAAAATACACATACCGTTGTAATCGGGCGACTTTCTACTTTCAGGTGCAATAGGAATTTTTGGGTTAGGTCAATCCGTTCGCGACATATGGGAGTTTGGAGCTAAGAAATGGTTGAGAAGACAACAAATTTTTCGCAATTCTGCTGCTCCAAATGCTTAACCAGAATGCCCTAGGGAAAAAATACGCATACAGTTGCAGTCGGGCGAGTTTCTGCTTTCAGACGCAGCAGGAATTTTTGGGTATGGTCAATCCGCTCGCGAGATATGTGACTTTGAAGCTAAGAAATGGTTGAGAAGACAACAAATTTTCCGCAATTCTGCTGCTCCAAACGCTTAACCAGATTGGCCTATGGAAAAAATACGCATACCGTTATAATCGGGCGAGTTTCTACTTTCAGATGCGATAGGAATTTTTGGGTTAGGTCAATCCGTTCGCGTGATATGGGAGTTTGAAGCCAAGAAATGGTAGAGAAGGCAAAAAATTTTTCGCAATTCTGCTGCTCCAAACGCTCAACCAGAATGGCCTAGGGAAAACATACACATACCCTTGTAATCGGGCGAGTTTCTACTTTCAGACGCAACAGGAATTTTTGGGTTAGGTCAAATCGTTCGCGAGATATGGGAGCTTGAAGCCAAGAAATGGTTGAGAGGACAACAAATTTTTCACACTTCTGCTGCTCCAAACGCTTAACCAGAATGGCCCAGGGAAAAAATGCGCGTACCGTTGTAATCGGGCGAGCTTCTACTTTCAGATGCAATAAGAATTTTTGGGTTAGGTCAATCCGTTCGCGAGATATGGGAGTTTGAAGCCAAGAAATGGTTGAGGAGGCAAAAAATTTTTCGCAATTCTGCTGCTTCAAACGCTTAACCAGAATGGTCTAGGGAAAAAATACGCATACCGTTGTAATCGGGCGAGTTTCTACTTTCAGATGCAATAGGAATTTTTGGGTTAGGTCAATCCGTTCGCGACATATGGGAGTTTGAAGCTAAGAAATGGTTGACCAGACAACAAATTTTTCGCAATTCTGCTGCTCCAAACGCTTAACCAGAATGGCCTAGGGAAAAAATACCCATACAGTTGTAGTCGGGCGAGTATCTGCTTTCAGACGCAGCAGGAATTTTTGGGTTTGGTCAATCCGTTCGCGAGATATGTGACTTTGAAGCTAAGAAATGGTTGAGAAGATAACAAATTTTCCGCACTTCTGCTGCTCCAAACGCTTAACCAGAAAGGCCTAGGGAAAAAATACGCATACAGTTGTAGTCGGGCGAGTTTCTGCTTACAGACAGAGCAGGAATTTTTGGGTTTGGTCAATCCATTCGTGAGATTTGGGACTTTGAAGCTAAGAAATGGTTCAGAAGACAACAAATTTTTCGCACTTCTGCTGCTCCAAACGCTTAAGCAGAATGGCCTAGGGGAAAAATACCCATACCCTTGTAATCGGACGAGTTTCTACTTTCAGTTACAATAGGAATTTTTGGGTTGGGTCAATCCGTTCGCGAGATATGGGACTTTGAATCTAAGAAACGGTTGACAAGACAACAAATTTTTCGCAATTCTGCTGCTCCAATCGCTTAACCAGAATGGCCTAACGGAAAAATACAAGTACCGTTGTAATCGTGCGAGTTTCTACTTTCAATTGCAATAGGAATTTTTGGGTTAGGTCATTCCGTTCGCGAGATATGAGAGTTTGAAGCTAAGAAATGGTTGAGAAGACAACAAATTTTTCGCAATTCTGCTGCTCCAAACGCTTAACCAGAATAGCCTAGGGAAAAAATACGCATACAATTGTAGTCGGGCGAGTTTCTGCTTTCAGACGCAGCAGGAATTTTTGGGTTTGGTCAATCCGTTCGCGAGATATGTGACTTTGAAACTAAGAAATGGTTGAGAAGATAACAAATTTTTCGCACTTCTGCTGCTCCAAACGCTTAACCAGAATGGCCTAGGGAAAAAATACGCATACCGTTGTAATCGGGCGAGTTTCTACTTTCAGATGCAATAGGAATTTTTGGGTTAGGTCAATCCGTTCGCGAGATATGGGACTTTGAATCTAACAAACGGTTGACAAGACAACAAATTTTTCGCCATTCTGCTGCTCCAATCGCTTAACCAGAATGGCCTAGGGGAAAAATACAAGTACCGTTGTAATCGTGCGAGTTTCTACTTTCAATTGCAATAGGAATTTTTGGGTTAGGTCAATCCGTTCGCGAGATATGAGAGTTTGAATCTAATAAATGGTTGAGGAGACAAAAAATTTTTCGCAATTCTGCTGCTCCAAACGCTTAACCAGAATTGCCCAGGGAAAAAATAAGCATACCGTTGTAATCGGGCGAGTTTCTACTTTCAGATGCAATAGGAATTTTTGGGTTAGGTCAATCCGTTCGCGACATATGGGAGTTTGAAGCTAAGAAATGGTTGACAAGACAACAAATTTTTCGCAATTCTGCTGCTCCAAACGCTTAACCAGAATGGCCTAGGGAAAAAATACGCATACAGTTGTAGTCGGGCGAGTTTCTGCTTTCAGACGCAGCAATAATTTTTGGGTTTAGTCAATCCGTTCGCGAGATATGGGAGTTTGAAGCTAAGAAATGGTTGAGAAGACAACAAATTTTTCGCAATTCTGGTGCTCCAAACGCGTAACCAGAATGGCCTAGGGAAAAAATACACATACCGTTGTAATCGGACGAGCTTCTACTTTCAGTTACAATAGGAATTTTTGGGTTAGGTCAATCCGTTTGCGAGATATGGGACTTTGAAGCTAAGAAACGGTTGACAAGACAACAAATTTTTCGCAATTCTGGTGCTCCAAACGCGAAACCAGAATGGCCTAGGGAAAAAATACACATACCGTTGTAATCGGACGAGTTTCTACTTTCAGTTACAATAGGAATTTTTGGGTTAGGTCAATCCGTTTGCGAGATATGGGACTTTGAAGCTAAGAAACGGTTGACAAGACAACAAATTTTTCGCACTTCTGCTGCTCCAATCGCTTAACCAGAATGGCCTAGGGAAAAAATACACACACCGTTGTAATCGGGCTACTTTCTACTTTCAGACGCAACAGGAATTTTTGGGTTAGGTCAAATCGTTCGCGAGATATGGGAGCTTGAAGCTAAGAAATGGTTGAGAGGACAACAAATTTTTCACACTTCTGCTGCTCCAAACGCTTAACCAGAATGGCCCAGGGAAAAAATGCGCGTACCGTTGTAATCGGGCGAGCTTCTACTTTCAGATGCAATAAGAATTTTTGGGTTAGGTCAATCCGTTCGCGAGATATGGGAGTTTGAAGCCAAGAAATGGTTGAGGAGGCAAAAAATTTTTCGCAATTCTGCTGCTTCAAACGCTTAACCAGAATGGCCTAGGGAAAAAATACACATACCCTTGTAATCGGGCGAGTTTCTACTTTCAGACGCAACAGGAATTTTTGGGTTAGGTCAAATCGTTCGCGAGATATGGGAGCTTGAAGCTAAGAAATGGTTGAGAAGACAACAAATTTTTCACACTTCTGCTGCTCCAAACGCTTAACCAGAGTGGCACAGAGAAAAAATACGCGTACCGTTGTAATCGGGCGAGCTTCTACTTTCAGATGCAATAAGAATTTTTGGGTTAGGTCAATCCGTTCGCGAGATATGGGAGTTTGAAGCCAAGAAATGGTTGAGGAGGCAAAAAATTTTTCGCAATTCTGCTGCTCCAATCGCTTAACCAGAATGGCCTAGGGAAAAAATACGCCTACCGTTATAATCGGGCGAGTTTCTACTTTCAGATGCGATAGGAATTTTTGGGTTAGGTCAATCCGTTCGCGTGATATGGGAGTTTGAATCCAAGAAATGGTAGAGAAGGCAAAAAATTTTTCGCAATTCTGCTGCTCCAAACGCTTAACCAGAATGGCCTAGGGAAAAAATACACATACCCTTGTAATCGGGCGAGTTTCTACTTTCAGACGCAACAGGAATTTTTGGGTTAGGTCAAATCGTTCGCGAGATATGGGAGCTTGAAGCCAAGAAATGGTTGAGAGGACAACAAATTTTTCACACTTCTGCTGCTCCAAACGCTTAACCAGAATGGCCCAGGGAAAAAATGCGCGTACCGTTGTAATCGGGCGAGCTTCTACTTTCAGATGCAATAAGAATTTTTGGGTTAGGTCAATCCGTTCGCGAGATATGGGAGTTTGAAGCCAAGAAATGGTTGAGGAGGCAAAAAATTTTTCGCAATTCTGCTGCTTCAAACGCTTAACCAGAATGGTCTAGGGAAAAAATACGCATACCGTTGTAATCGGGCGAGTTTCTACTTTCAGATGCAATAGGAATTTTTGGGTTAGGTCAATCCGTTCGCGAGATATGGGAGTTTGAAGCCAAGAAATGGTTGAGAAGGCAAAAAATTTTTCGCAATTCTGCTGCTCCAAACGCTTAACCAGAATGGCCCAGGGAAAAAATACGCATACCGTTGTAATCGGGCGACTTTCTACTTTCAGATGCAATAGGAATTTTTGGGTTAGGTCAATCCGTTCGCGACATATGGGAGTTTGAAGCTAAGAAATGGTTGAGAAGATAACAAATTTTCCGCACTTCTGCTGCTCCAAACGCTTAACCAGAAAGGCCTAGGGAAAAAATACGCATACAGTTGTAGTCGGGCGAGTTTCTGCTTACAGACAGAGCAGGAATTTTTGGGTTTGGTCAATCCATTCGTGAGATTTGGGACTTTGAAGCTAAGAAATGGTTCAGAAGACAACAAATTTTTCGCACTTCTGCTGCTCCAAACGCTTAAGCAGAATGGCCTAGGGGAAAAATACCCATACCCTTGTAATCGGACGAGTTTCTACTTTCAGTTACAATAGGAATTTTTGGGTTGGGTCAATCCGTTCGCGAGATATGGGACTTTGAATCTAAGAAACGGTTGACAAGACAACAAATTTTTCGCAATTCTGCTGCTCCAATCGCTTAACCAGAATGGCCTAGGGGAAAAATACAAGTACCGTTGTAATCGTGCGAGTTTCTACTTTCAATTGCAATAGGAATTTTTGGGTTAGGTCATTCCGTTCGCGAGATATGAGAGTTTGAATCTAAGAAATGGTTGAGAAGACAACAAATTTTTCGCAATTCTGCTGCTCCAAACGCTTAACCAGAATAGCCTAGGGAAAAAATACGCATACAATTGTAGTCGGGCGAGTTTCTGCTTTCAGACGCAGCAGGAATTTTTGGGTTTGGTCAATCCGTTCGCGAGATATGTGACTTTGAAACTAAGAAATGGTTGAGAAGATAACAAATTTTTCGCACTTCTGCTGCTCCAAACGCTTAACCAGAATGGCCTAGGGAAAAAATACGCATACCGTTGTAATCGGGCGAGTTTCTACTTTCAGATGCAATAGGAATTTTTGGGTTAGGTCAATCCGTTCGCGAGATATGGGACTTTGAATCTAACAAACGGTTGACAAGACAACAAATTTTTCGCCATTCTGCTGCTCCAATCGCTTAACCAGAATGGCCTAGGGGAAAAATACAAGTACCGTTGTAATCGTGCGAGTTTCTACTTTCAATTGCAATAGGAATTTTTGGGTTAGGTCAATCCGTTCGCGAGATATGAGAGTTTGAAGCTAATAAATGGTTGAGAAGACAAAAAATTTTTCGAAATTCTGCTGCTCCAAACGCTTAACCAGAATTGCCCAGGGAAAAAATAAGCATACCGTTGTAATCGGGCGAGTTTCTACTTTCAGATGCAATAGGAATTTTTGGGTTAGGTCAATCCGTTCGCGACATATGGGAGTTTGAAGCTAAGAAATGGTTGACAAGACAACAAATTTTTCGCAATTCTGCTGCTCCAAACGCTTAACCAGAATGGCCTAGGGAAAAAATACGCATACAGTTGTAGTCGGGCGAGTTTCTGCTTTCAGACGCAGCAATAATTTTTGGGTTTAGTCAATCCGTTCGCGAGATATGGGAGTTTGAAGCTAAGAAATGGTTGAGAAGACAACAAATTTTTCGCAATTCTGGTGCTCCAAACGCGTAACCAGAATGGCCTAGGGAAAAAATACACATACCGTTGTAATCGGACGAGCTTCTACTTTCAGTTACAATAGGAATTTTTGGGTTAGGTCAATCCGTTTGCGAGATATGGGACTTTGAAGCTAAGAAACGGTTGACAAGACAACAAATTTTTCGCACTTCTGCTGCTCCAATCGCTTAACCAGAATGGCCTAGGGAAAAAATACACATACCGTTGTAATCGGGCGACTTTCTACTTTCAGATGCAATAGGAATTTTTGGGTTAGGTCAATCCGTTCGCGACATATGGGAGTTTGGAGCTAAGAAATGGTTGAGAAGACAACAAATTTTTCGCAATTCTGCTGCTCCAAACGCTTAACCAGAATGGCCTAGGGAAAAAATACACATACCCTTGTAATCGGGCGAGTTTCTACTTTCAGACGCAACAGGAATTTTTGGGTTAGGTCAATCCGTTCGCGAGATATGGGAGTTTGAAGCCAAGAAATGGTTGAGGAGGCAAAAAATTTTTCGCAATTCTGCTGCTTCAAACGCTTAACCAGAATGGTCTAGGGAAAAAATACACATACCGTTGTAATCGGGCGACTTTCTACTTTCAGATGCAACAGGAATTTTTGGGTTAAGTCAATCCGTTCGCGAGATATGGGAGTTTGAAGCTAAGAAATGGTTGAGAAGACAACAAATTTTTCGCAATTCTGCTGCTCCAAACGCTTAACCAGAATGGCCCAGGGAAAAATTACGCATACCGTTGTAATCGGGCGAGTTTCTACTTTCAGATGCAATAGGAATTTTTGGGTTAGGTCAATCCGTTCGCGACATATGGGAGTTTGAAGCTAAGAAATGGTTGACCAGACAACAAATTTTTCGCAATTCTGCTGCTCCAAACGCTTAACCAGAATGGCCTAGGGAAAAAATACGCATACAGTTGTAGTCGGGCGAGTATCTGCTTTCAGACGCAGCAGGAATTTTTGGGTTTGGTCAATCCGTTCGCGAGATATGTAACTTTGAAGCTAAGAAATGGTTGAGAAGATAACAAATTTTTCGCACTTCTGCTGCTCCAAACGCTTAACCAGAATGGCCTAGGGAAAAAATAAGCATACCGTTGTAATCGGGCGAGTTTCTACTTTCAGATGCAATAGGAATTTTTGGGTTAGGTCAATCCGTTCGCGACATATGGGAGTTTGAAGCTAAGAAATGGTTGACAAGACAACAAATTTTTCGCAATTCTGCTGCTCCAAACGCTTAACCAGAATGGCCTAGGGAAAAAATACGCATACAGTTGTAGTCGGGCGAGTTTCTGCTTTCAGACGCAGCAATAATTTTTGGGTTTAGTCAATCCGTTCGCGAGATATGGGAGTTTGAAGCTAAGAAATGGTTGAGAAGACAACAAATTTTTCGCAATTCTGGTGCTCCAAACGCGTAACCAGAATGGCCTAGGGAAAAAATACACATACCGTTGTAATCGGACGAGCTTCTACTTTCAGTTACAATAGGAATTTTTGGGTTAGGTCAATCCGTTTGCGAGATATGGGACTTTGAAGCTAAGAAACGGTTGACAAGACAACAAATTTTTCGCACTTCTGCTGCTCCAATCGCTTAACCAGAATGGCCTAGGGAAAAAATACACATACCGTTGTAATCGGGCGACTTTCTACTTTCAGATGCAATAGGAATTTTTGGGTTAGGTCAATCCGTTCGCGACATATGGGAGTTTGGAGCTAAGAAATGGTTGAGAAGACAACAAATTTTTCGCAATTCTGCTGCTCCAAACGCTTAACCAGAATGGCCTAGGGAAAAAATACACATACCCTTGTAATCGGGCGAGTTTCTACTTTCAGACGCAACAGGAATTTTTGGGTTAGGTCAATCCGTTCGCGAGATATGGGAGTTTGAAGCCAAGAAATGGTTGAGGAGGCAAAAAATTTTTCGCAATTCTGCTGCTTCAAACGCTTAACCAGAATGGTCTAGGGAAAAAATACACATACCGTTGTAATCGGGCGACTTTCTACTTTCAGATGCAACAGGAATTTTTGGGTTAAGTCAATCCGTTCGCGAGATATGGGAGTTTGAAGCTAAGAAATGGTTGAGAAGACAACAAATTTTTCGCAATTCTGCTGCTCCAAACGCTTAACCAGAATGGCCCAGGGAAAAATTACGCATACCGTTGTAATCGGGCGAGTTTCTACTTTCAGATGCAATAGGAATTTTTGGGTTAGGTCAATCCGTTCGCGACATATGGGAGTTTGAAGCTAAGAAATGGTTGACCAGACAACAAATTTTTCGCAATTCTGCTGCTCCAAACGCTTAACCAGAATGGCCTAGGGAAAAAATACGCATACAGTTGTAGTCGGGCGAGTATCTGCTTTCAGACGCAGCAGGAATTTTTGGGTTTGGTCAATCCGTTCGCGAGATATGTAACTTTGAAGCTAAGAAATGGTTGAGAAGATAACAAATTTTTCGCACTTCTGCTGCTCCAAACGCTTAACCAGAATGGCCTAGGGAAAAAATACGCATACAGTTGTAGTCGGGCGAGTTTCTGCTTACAGACAGAGCCGGAATTTTTGGGTTTGGTCAATCCATTCGTAAGATTTGGGACTTTGAAGCTAAGAAATGGTTCAGAAGACAACAAATTTTTCGCACTTCTGCTGCTCCAAACGCTTAACCAGAATGGCCTAGGGAAAAAATACCCATACCGTTGTAATCGGACGAGTTTCTACTTTCAGTTACAATAGGAATTTTTGGGTTAGGTCAATCCGTTCGCGAGATATGGGACTTTGAATCTAAGAAACGGTTGACAAGACAACAAATTTTTCGCAATTCTGCTGCTCCAATCGCTTAACCAGAATGGCCTAGGGGAAAAATACAAGTACAGTTGTAGTCGGGCGAGTTTCTGCTTTCAGACGCAGCAGGAATTTTTGGGTTTGGTCAATCCGTTCGCGAGATATGAGAGTTTGAAGCTAAGAAATGGTTGAGAAGACAACAAATTTTTCGCAATTCTGCTGCTCCAAACGCTTAACCAGAATAGCCCAGGGAAAAAATACGCATACCGTTATAATCGGGCGAGTTTCTACTTTCAGATGCAACAGGAATTTTTGGGTTAGGTCAATCCGTTCGCGAGATATGGGAGTTTGAAGCTAAGAAATGGTTGACCAGACAACAAATTTTTCGCAATTCTGCTGCTCCAAACGCTTAACCAGAATGGCCTAGGGAAAAAATACGCATACAGTTGTAGTCGGGCGAGTTTCTGCTTACAGACAGAGCCGGAATTTTTGGGTTTGGTCAATCCATTCGTAAGACTTGGGACTTTGAAGCTAAGAAATGGTTCAGAAGACAACAAATTTTTCTCACTTCTGCTGCTCCAAACGCTTAACCAGAATGGCCTAGGGAAAAAATACCCATACCGTTGTAATCGGACGAGTGTCTACTTTCAGTTACAATAGGAATTTTTGGGTTAGGTCAATCCGTTCGCGAGATATGGGACTTTGAATCTAAGAAACGGTTGACAAGACAACAAATTTTTCGCAATTCTGCTGCTCCAATCGCTTAACCAGAATGGCCTAGGGGAAAAATACAAGTACAGTTGTAGTCGGGCGAGTTTCTGCTTTCAGACGCAGCAGGAATTTTTGGGTTTGGTCAATCCGTTCGCGAGATATGAGAGTTTGAAGCTAAGAAATGGTTGAGAAGACAACAAATTTTTCGCAATTCTGCTGCTCCAAACGCTTAACCAGAATAGCCCAGGGAAAAAATACGCATACCGTTATAATCGGGCGAGTTTCTACTTTCAGATGCAACAGGAATTTTTGGGTTAGGTCAATCCGTTCGCGAGATATGGGAGTTTGAAGCTAAGAAATGGTTGACCAGACAACAAATTTTTCGCAATTCTGCTGCTCCAAACGCTTAACCAGAATGGCCTAGGGAAAAAATACGCGTACCGTTGTAATCGGGCGAGCTTCTACTTTCAGATGCAATAAGAATTTTTGGGTTAGGTCAAACCGTTCGCGAGATACGGGAGTTTGAAGCCAAGAAATGGTTGAGAAGGCAAAAAATTTTTCGCAATTCTGCTGCTTCAAACGCTTAACCAGAATGGTCTAGGGAAAAAATACACATACCGTTGTAATCGTGCGAGTTTCTACTTTCAAATGCAATAGGAATTTTTGTGTTAGGTCAATCCGTTCGCGAGATATGAGAGTTTGAAGCTAAGAAATGGTTGAGAACACAACAAATTTTTCGCAATTCTGCTGCTCCAAACGCTTAACCAGAATGGCCCAGGGAAAAAATACGCATACCGTTGTAATCGGGCGACTTTCTACTTTCAGATGCAACAGGAATTTTTGGGTTAGGTCAATCCGTTCGCGAGATATGGGACTTTGAACCTAAGAAATGGTTGAGAAGACAACAAATTTTCCGCACTTCTGCTGCTCCAAACGCTTAACCAGAATGGCCTAGGGAAAAAATACGCATACAGTTGTAGTCGGGCGAGTTTCTGCTTACAGAGAGAGCAGGAATTTTTGGGTTTGGTCAATCCGTTCGCGAGATATGGGACTTTGAAGCTAAGAAATGGTTGAGAAGACAACAAATTTTTCGCACACCTGCTGCTCCAAACGCTTAACCAGAATGGCCTAGGGAAAAAATACGCATACCGTTGTAATCGGGCGAGTTTCTACTTTCAGATGCAATAGGAATTTTTGGGTTAGGTCAATCCGTTCGCGAGATATGGTAGTTTGAAGACAAGAAATGGTTGAGAAGGCAAAAAATTTTTCGCAATTCTGCTGTTCCAATCGCTTAACCAGAATGGCCTAGGGGAAAAATACAAGTACAGTTGTAGTCGGGCGAGTATCTGCTTTCAGACGCAGCAGGAATTTTTGGGTTTGGTCAATCCGTTCGCGAGATATGTAACTTTGAAGCTAAGAAATGGTTGAGAAGATAACAAATTTTTCGCACTTCTGCTGCTCCAAACGCTTAACCAGAATGGCCTAGGGAAAAAATACGCATACAGTTGTAGTCGGGCGAGTTTCTGCTTACAGACAGAGCCGGAATTTTTGGGTTTGGTCAATCCATTCGTAAGATTTGGGACTTTGAAGCTAAGAAATGGTTCAGAAGACAACAAATTTTTCGCACTTCTGCTGCTCCAAACGCTTAACCAGAATGGCCTAGGGAAAAAATACCCATACCGTTGTAATCGGACGAGTTTCTACTTTCAGTTACAATAGGAATTTTTGGGTTAGGTCAATCCGTTCGCGAGATATGGGACTTTGAATCTAAGAAACGGTTGACAAGACAACAAATTTTTCGCAATTCTGCTGCTCCAATCGCTTAACCAGAATGGCCTAGGGGAAAAATACAAGTACAGTTGTAGTCGGGCGAGTTTCTGCTTTCAGACGCAGCAGGAATTTTTGGGTTTGGTCAATCCGTTCGCGAGATATGAGAGTTTGAAGCTAAGAAATGGTTGAGAAGACAACAAATTTTTCGCAATTCTGCTGCTCCAAACGCTTAACCAGAATAGCCCAGGGAAAAAATACGCATACCGTTATAATCGGGCGAGTTTCTACTTTCAGATGCAACAGGAATTTTTGGGTTAGGTCAATCCGTTCGCGAGATATGGGAGTTTGAAGCTAAGAAATGGTTGACCAGACAACAAATTTTTCGCAATTCTGCTGCTCCAAACGCTTAACCAGAATGGCCTAGGGAAAAAATACGCATACAGTTGTAGTCGGGCGAGTTTCTGCTTACAGACAGAGCCGGAATTTTTGGGTTTGGTCAATCCATTCGTAAGATTTGGGACTTTGAAGCTAAGAAATGGTTCAGAAGACAACAAATTTTTCTCACTTCTGCTGCTCCAAACGCTTAACCAGAATGGCCTAGGGAAAAAATACCCATACCGTTGTAATCGGACGAGTGTCTACTTTCAGTTACAATAGGAATTTTTGGGTTAGGTCAATCCGTTCGCGAGATATGGGACTTTGAATCTAAGAAACGGTTGACAAGACAACAAATTTTTCGCAATTCTGCTGCTCCAATCGCTTAACCAGAATGGCCTAGGGGAAAAATACAAGTACAGTTGTAGTCGGGCGAGTTTCTGCTTTCAGACGCAGCAGGAATTTTTGGGTTTGGTCAATCCGTTCGCGAGATATGAGAGTTTGAAGCTAAGAAATGGTTGAGAAGACAACAAATTTTTCGCAATTCTGCTGCTCCAAACGCTTAACCAGAATAGCCCAGGGAAAAAATACGCATACCGTTATAATCGGGCGAGTTTCTACTTTCAGATGCAACAGGAATTTTTGGGTTAGGTCAATCCGTTCGCGAGATATGGGAGTTTGAAGCTAAGAAATGGTTGACCAGACAACAAATTTTTCGCAATTCTGCTGCTCCAAACGCTTAACCAGAATGGCCTAGGGAAAAAATACGCGTACCGTTGTAATCGGGCGAGCTTCTACTTTCAGATGCAATAAGAATTTTTGGGTTAGGTCAAACCGTTCGCGAGATACGGGAGTTTGAAGCCAAGAAATGGTTGAGAAGGCAAAAAATTTTTCGCAATTCTGCTGCTTCAAACGCTTAACCAGAATGGTCTAGGGAAAAAATACACATACCGTTGTAATCGTGCGAGTTTCTACTTTCAAATGCAATAGGAATTTTTGTGTTAGGTCAATCCGTTCGCGAGATATGAGAGTTTGAAGCTAAGAAATGGTTGAGAACACAACAAATTTTTCGCAATTCTGCTGCTCCAAACGCTTAACCAGAATGGCCCAGGGAAAAAATACGCATACCGTTGTAATCGGGCGACTTTCTACTTTCAGATGCAACAGGAATTTTTGGGTTAGGTCAATCCGTTCGCGAGATATGGGACTTTGAACCTAAGAAATGGTTGAGAAGACAACAAATTTTCCGCACTTCTGCTGCTCCAAACGCTTAACCAGAATGGCCTAGGGAAAAAATACGCATACAGTTGTAGTCGGGCGAGTTTCTGCTTACAGACAGAGCCGGAATTTTTGGGTTTGGTCAATCCATTCGTAAGATTTGGGACTTTGAAGCTAAGAAATGGTTCAGAAGACAACAAATTTTTCTCACTTCTGCTGCTCCAAACGCTTAACCAGAATGGCCTAGGGAAAAAATACCCATACCGTTGTAATCGGACGAGTGTCTACTTTCAGTTACAATAGGAATTTTTGGGTTAGGTCAATCCGTTCGCGAGATATGGGACTTTGAATCTAAGAAACGGTTGACAAGACAACAAATTTTTCGCAATTCTGCTGCTCCAATCGCTTAACCAGAATGGCCTAGGGGAAAAATACAAGTACAGTTGTAGTCGGGCGAGTTTCTGCTTTCAGACGCAGCAGGAATTTTTGGGTTTGGTCAATCCGTTCGCGAGATATGAGAGTTTGAAGCTAAGAAATGGTTGAGAAGACAACAAATTTTTCGCAATTCTGCTGCTCCAAACGCTTAACCAGAATAGCCCAGGGAAAAAATACGCATACCGTTATAATCGGGCGAGTTTCTACTTTCAGATGCAACAGGAATTTTTGGGTTAGGTCAATCCGTTCGCGAGATATGGGAGTTTGAAGCTAAGAAATGGTTGACCAGACAACAAATTTTTCGCAATTCTGCTGCTCCAAACGCTTAACCAGAATGGCCTAGGGAAAAAATACGCGTACCGTTGTAATCGGGCGAGCTTCTACTTTCAGATGCAATAAGAATTTTTGGGTTAGGTCAAACCGTTCGCGAGATACGGGAGTTTGAAGCCAAGAAATGGTTGAGAAGGCAAAAAATTTTTCGCAATTCTGCTGCTTCAAACGCTTAACCAGAATGGTCTAGGGAAAAAATACACATACCGTTGTAATCGTGCGAGTTTCTACTTTCAAATGCAATAGGAATTTTTGTGTTAGGTCAATCCGTTCGCGAGATATGAGAGTTTGAAGCTAAGAAATGGTTGAGAACACAACAAATTTTTCGCAATTCTGCTGCTCCAAACGCTTAACCAGAATGGCCCAGGGAAAAAATACGCATACCGTTGTAATCGGGCGACTTTCTACTTTCAGATGCAACAGGAATTTTTGGGTTAGGTCAATCCGTTCGCGAGATATGGGACTTTGAACCTAAGAAATGGTTGAGAAGACAACAAATTTTCCGCACTTCTGCTGCTCCAAACGCTTAACCAGAATGGCCTAGGGAAAAAATACGCATACAGTTGTAGTCGGGCGAGTTTCTGCTTACAGAGAGAGCAGGAATTTTTGGGTTTGGTCAATCCGTTCGCGAGATATGGGACTTTGAAGCTAAGAAATGGTTGAGAAGACAACAAATTTTTCGCACACCTGCTGCTCCAAACGCTTAACCAGAATGGCCTAGGGAAAAAATACGCATACCGTTGTAATCGGGCGAGTTTCTACTTTCAGATGCAATAGGAATTTTTGGGTTAGGTCAATCCGTTCGCGAGATATGGTAGTTTGAAGACAAGAAATGGTTGAGAAGGCAAAAAATTTTTCGCAATTCTGCTGTTCCAATCGCTTAACCAGAATGGCCTAGGGGAAAAATACAAGTACAGTTGTAGTCGGGCGAGTATCTGCTTTCAGACGCAGCAGGAATTTTTGGGTTTGGTCAATCCGTTCGCGAGATATGTAACTTTGAAGCTAAGAAATGGTTGAGAAGATAACAAATTTTTCGCACTTCTGCTGCTCCAAACGCTTAACCAGAATGGCCTAGGGAAAAAATACGCATACAGTTGTAGTCGGGCGAGTTTCTGCTTACAGACAGAGCCGGAATTTTTGGGTTTGGTCAATCCATTCGTAAGATTTGGGACTTTGAAGCTAAGAAATGGTTCAGAAGACAACAAATTTTTCGCACTTCTGCTGCTCCAAACGCTTAACCAGAATGGCCTAGGGAAAAAATACCCATACCGTTGTAATCGGACGAGTTTCTACTTTCAGTTACAATAGGAATTTTTGGGTTAGGTCAATCCGTTCGCGAGATATGGGACTTTGAATCTAAGAAACGGTTGACAAGACAACAAATTTTTCGCAATTCTGCTGCTCCAATCGCTTAACCAGAATGGCCTAGGGGAAAAATACAAGTACAGTTGTAGTCGGGCGAGTTTCTGCTTTCAGACGCAGCAGGAATTTTTGGGTTTGGTCAATCCGTTCGCGAGATATGAGAGTTTGAAGCTAAGAAATGGTTGAGAAGACAACAAATTTTTCGCAATTCTGCTGCTCCAAACGCTTAACCAGAATAGCCCAGGGAAAAAATACGCATACCGTTATAATCGGGCGAGTTTCTACTTTCAGATGCAACAGGAATTTTTGGGTTAGGTCAATCCGTTCGCGAGATATGGGAGTTTGAAGCTAAGAAATGGTTGACCAGACAACAAATTTTTCGCAATTCTGCTGCTCCAAACGCTTAACCAGAATGGCCTAGGGAAAAAATACGCATACAGTTGTAGTCGGGCGAGTTTCTGCTTACAGACAGAGCCGGAATTTTTGGGTTTGGTCAATCCATTCGTAAGATTTGGGACTTTGAAGCTAAGAAATGGTTCAGAAGACAACAAATTTTTCTCACTTCTGCTGCTCCAAACGCTTAACCAGAATGGCCTAGGGAAAAAATACCCATACCGTTGTAATCGGACGAGTGTCTACTTTCAGTTACAATAGGAATTTTTGGGTTAGGTCAATCCGTTCGCGAGATATGGGACTTTGAATCTAAGAAACGGTTGACAAGACAACAAATTTTTCGCAATTCTGCTGCTCCAATCGCTTAACCAGAATGGCCTAGGGGAAAAATACAAGTACAGTTGTAGTCGGGCGAGTTTCTGCTTTCAGACGCAGCAGGAATTTTTGGGTTTGGTCAATCCGTTCGCGAGATATGAGAGTTTGAAGCTAAGAAATGGTTGAGAAGACAACAAATTTTTCGCAATTCTGCTGCTCCAAACGCTTAACCAGAATAGCCCAGGGAAAAAATACGCATACCGTTATAATCGGGCGAGTTTCTACTTTCAGATGCAACAGGAATTTTTGGGTTAGGTCAATCCGTTCGCGAGATATGGGAGTTTGAAGCTAAGAAATGGTTGACCAGACAACAAATTTTTCGCAATTCTGGTGCTCCAAACGCTTAACCAGAATGGCCTAGGGAAAAAATACGCGTACCGTTGTAATCGGGCGAGCTTCTACTTTCAGATGCAATAAGAATTTTTGGGTTAGGTCAAACCGTTCGCGAGATACGGGAGTTTGAAGCCAAGAAATGGTTGAGAAGGCAAAAAATTTTTCGCAATTCTGCTGCTTCAAACGCTTAACCAGAATGGTCTAGGGAAAAAATACACATACCGTTGTAATCGTGCGAGTTTCTACTTTCAAATGCAATAGGAATTTTTGTGTTAGGTCAATCCGTTCGCGAGATATGAGAGTTTGAAGCTAAGAAATGGTTGAGAACACAACAAATTTTTCGCAATTCTGCTGCTCCAAACGCTTAACCAGAATGGCCCAGGGAAAAAATACGCATACCGTTGTAATCGGGCGACTTTCTACTTTCAGATGCAACAGGAATTTTTGGGTTAGGTCAATCCGTTCGCGAGATATGGGACTTTGAACCTAAGAAATGGTTGAGAAGACAACAAATTTTCCGCACTTCTGCTGCTCCAAACGCTTAACCAGAATGGCCTAGGGAAAAAATACGCATACAGTTGTAGTCGGGCGAGTTTCTGCTTACAGAGAGAGCAGGAATTTTTGGGTTTGGTCAATCCGTTCGCGAGATATGGGACTTTGAAGCTAAGAAATGGTTGAGAAGACAACAAATTTTTCGCACACCTGCTGCTCCAAACGCTTAACCAGAATGGCCTAGGGAAAAAATACGCATACCGTTGTAATCGGGCGAGTTTCTACTTTCAGATGCAATAGGAATTTTTGGGTTAGGTCAATCCGTTCGCGAGATATGGTAGTTTGAAGACAAGAAATGGTTGAGAAGGCAAAAAATTTTTCGCAATTCTGCTGTTCCAATCGCTTAACCAGAATGGCCTAGGGGAAAAATACAAGTACAGTTGTAGTCGGGCGAGTTTCTGCTTTCAGACGCAGCAGGAATTTTTGGGTTTGGTCAATCCGTTCGCGAGATATGAGAGTTTGAAGCTAAGAAATGGTTGAGAAGACAACAAATTTTTCGCACTTCTGCTGCTCCAATCGCTTAACCAGAATGGCCGAGGGAAAAAATACACATACCGTTGTAATCGGGCGACTTTCTACTTTCAGATGCAATAGGAATTTTTGGGTTAGGTCAATCCGTTCGCGACATATGGGAGTTTGGAGCTAAGAAATGGTTGAGAAGACAACAAATTTTTCGCAATTCTGCTGCTCCAAACGCTTAACCAGAATGGCCTAGGGAAAAAATACACATACCCTTGTAATCGGGCGAGTTTCTACTTTCAGACGCAACAGGAATTTTTGGGTTAGGTCAAATCGTTCGCGAGATATGGGAGCTTGAAGCTAAGAAATGGTTGAGAAGACAACAAATTTTTCACACTTCTGCTGCTCCAAACGCTTAACCAGAATGGCACAGGGAAAAAATACGCGTACCGTTGTAATCGGGCGAGCTTCTACTTTCAGATGCAATAAGAATTTTTGGGTTAGGTCAATCCGTTCGCGAGATATGGGAGTTTGAAGCCAAGAAATGGTTGAGGAGGCAAAAAATTTTTCGCAATTCTGCTGCTTCAAACGCTTAACCAGAATGGTCTAGGGAAAAAATACACATACCGTTGTAATCGGGCGACTTTCTACTTTCAGATGCAACAGGAATTTTTGGGTTAAGTCAATCCGTTCGCGAGATATGGGAGTTTGAAGCTAAGAAATGGTTGAGAAGACAACAAATTTTTCGCAATTCTGCTGCTCCAAACGCTTAACCAGAATGGCCCAGGGAAAAATTACGCATACCGTTGTAATCGGGCGAGTTTCTACTTTCAGATGCAATAGGAATTTTTGGGTTAGGTCAATCCGTTCGCGACATATGGGAGTTTGAAGCTAAGAAATGGTTGACCAGACAACAAATTTTTCGCAATTCTGCTGCTCCAAACGCTTAACCAGAATGGCCTAGGGAAAAAATACGCATACAGTTGTAGTCGGGCGAGTATCTGCTTTCAGACGCAGCAGGAATTTTTGGGTTTAGTCAATCCGTTCGCGAGATATGTAACTTTGAAGCTAAGAAATGGTTGAGAAGATAACAAATTTTTCGCACTTCTGCTGCTCCAAACGCTTAACCAGAATGGCCTAGGGAAAAAATACGCATACAGTTGTAGTCGGGCGAGCTTCTGCTTACAGACAGAGCCGGAATTTTTGGGTTTGGTCAATCCATTCGTAAGATTTGGGACTTTGAAGCTAAGAAATGGTTCAGAAGACAACAAATTTTTCGCACTTCTGCTGCTCCAAACGCTTAACCAGAATGGCCTAGGGAAAAAATACCCATACCGTTGTAATCGGACGAGTTTCTACTTTCAGTTACAATAGGAATTTTTGGGTTAGGTCAATCCGTTCGCGAGATATGGGACTTTGAATCTAAGAAACGGTTGACAAGACAACAAATTTTTCGCAATTCTGCTGCTCCAATCGCTTAACCAGAATGGCCTAGGGGAAAAATACAAGTACAGTTGTAGTCGGGCGAGTTTCTGCTTTCAGACGCAGCAGGAATTTTTGGGTTTGGTCAATCCGTTCGCGAGATATGTAACTTTGAAGCTAAGAAATGGTTGAGAAGATAACAAATTTTTCGCACTTCTGCTGCTCCAAACGCTTAACCAGAATGGCCTAGGGAAAAAATACGCATACAGTTGTAGTCGGGCGAGTTTCTGCTTACAGACAGAGCCGGAATTTTTGGGTTTGGTCAATCCGTTCGCGAGATATGAGAGTTTGAAGCTAAGAAATGGTTGAGAAGACAACAAATTTTTCGCAATTCTGCTGCTCCAAACGCTTAACCAGAATAGCCCAGGGAAAAAATACGCATACCGTTATAATCGGGCGAGTTTCTACTTTCAGATGCAACAGGAATTTTTGGGTTAGGTCAATCCGTTCGCGAGATATGGGAGTTTGAAGCTAAGAAATGGTTGACCAGACAACAAATTTTTCGCAATTCTGCTGCTCCAAACGCTTAACCAGAATGGCCTAGGGAAAAAATACGCATACAGTTGTAGTCGGGCGAGTTTCTGCTTACAGACAGAGCCGGAATTTTTGGGTTTGGTCAATCCATTCGTAAGATTTGGGACTTTGAAGCTAAGAAATGGTTCAGAAGACAACAAATTTTTCACACTTCTGCTGCTCCAAACGCTTAACCAGAATGGCCTAGGGAAAAAATACCCATACCGTTGTAATCGGACGAGTTTCTACTTTCAGTTACAATAGGAATTTTTGGGTTAGGTCAATCCGTTCGCGAGATATGGGACTTTGAATCTAAGAAACGGTTGACAAGACAACAAATTTTTCGCAATTCTGCTGCTCCAATCGCTTAACCAGAATGGCCTAGGGGAAAAATACAAGTACAGTTGTAGTCGGGCGAGTTTCTGCTTTCAGACGCAGCAGGAATTTTTGGGTTTGGTCAATCCGTTCGCGAGATATGAGAGTTTGAAGCTAAGAAATGGTTGAGAAGACAACAAATTTTTCGCAATTCTGCTGCTCCAAACGCTTAACCAGAATAGCCCAGGGAAAAAATACGCATACCGTTATAATCGGGCGAGTTTCTACTTTCAGATGCAACAGGAATTTTTGGGTTAAGTCAATCCGTTCGCGAGATATGGGAGTTTGAAGCTAAGAAATGGTTGACCAGACAACAAATTTTTCGCAATTCTGCTGCTCCAAACGCTTAACCAGAATGGCCTAGGGAAAAAATACGCGTACCGTTGTAATCGGGCGAGCTTCTACTTTCAGATGCAATAAGAATTTTTGGGTTAGGTCAAACCGTTCGCGAGATACGGGAGTTTGAAGCCAAGAAATGGTTGAGAAGGCAAAAAATTTTTCGCAATTCTGCTGCTTCAAACGCTTAACCAGAATGGTCTAGGGAAAAAATACACATACCGTTGTAATCGTGCGAGTTTCTACTTTCAAATGCAATAGGAATTTTTGTGTTAGGTCAATCCGTTCGCGAGATATGAGAGTTTGAAGCTAAGAAATGGTTGAGAAGACAACAAATTTTTCGCAATTCTGCTGCTCCAAACGCTTAACCAGAATGTCCCAGGGAAAAAATACGCATACCGTTGTAATCGGGCGACTTTCTACTTTCAGATGCAACAGGAATTTTTGGGTTAGGTCAATCCGTTCGCGAGATATGGGACTTTGAACCTAAGAAATGGTTGAGAAGACAACAAATTTTCCGCACTTCTGCTGCTCCAAACGCTTAACCAGAATGGCCTAGGGAAAAAATACGCATACAGTTGTAGTCGGGCGAGTTTCTGCTTACAGAGAGAGCAGGAATTTTTGGGTTTGGTCAATCCGTTCGCGAGATATGGGACTTTGAAGCTAAGAAATGGTTGAGAAGACAACAAATTTTTCGCACACCTGCTGCTCCAAACGCTTAACCAGAATGGCCTAGGGAAAAAATACGCATACCGTTGTAATCGGGCGAGTTTCTACTTTCAGATGCAATAGGAATTTTTGGGTTAGGTCAATCCGTTCGCGAGATATGGTAGTTTGAAGACAAGAAATGGTTGAGAAGACAACAAATTTTTCGCACTTCTGCTGCTCCAATCGCTTAACCAGAATGGCCGAGGGAAAAAATACACATACCGTTGTAATCGGGCGACTTTCTACTTTCAGATGCAATAGGAATTTTTGGGTTAGGTCAATCCGTTCGCGACATATGGGAGTTTGGAGCTAAGAAATGGTTGAGAAGACAACAAATTTTTCGCAATTCTGCTGCTCCAAACGCTTAACCAGAATGGCCTAGGGAAAAAATACACATACCCTTGTAATCGGGCGAGTTTCTACTTTCAGACGCAACAGGAATTTTTGGGTTAGGTCAAATCGTTCGCGAGATATGGGAGCTTGAAGCTAAGAAATGGTTGAGAAGACAACAAATTTTTCACACTTCTGCTGCTCCAAACGCTTAACCAGAATGGCACAGGGAAAAAATACGCGTACCGTTGTAATCGGGCGAGCTTCTACTTTCAGATGCAATAAGAATTTTTGGGTTAGGTCAATCCGTTCGCGAGATATGGGAGTTTGAAGCCAAGAAATGGTTGAGGAGGCAAAAAATTTTTCGCAATTCTGCTGCTTCAAACGCTTAACCAGAATGGTCTAGGGAAAAAATACACATACCGTTGTAATCGGGCGACTTTCTACTTTCAGATGCAACAGGAATTTTTGGGTTAAGTCAATCCGTTCGCGAGATATGGGAGTTTGAAGCTAAGAAATGGTTGAGAAGACAACAAATTTTTCGCAATTCTGCTGCTCCAAACGCTTAACCAGAATGGCCCAGGGAAAAATTACGCATACCGTTGTAATCGGGCGAGTTTCTACTTTCAGATGCAATAGGAATTTTTGGGTTAGGTCAATCCGTTCGCGACATATGGGAGTTTGAAGCTAAGAAATGGTTGACCAGACAACAAATTTTTCGCAATTCTGCTGCTCCAAACGCTTAACCAGAATGGCCTAGGGAAAAAATACGCATACAGTTGTAGTCGGGCGAGTATCTGCTTTCAGACGCAGCAGGAATTTTTGGGTTTCGTCAATCCGTTCGCGAGATATGTAACTTTGAAGCTAAGAAATGGTTGAGAAGATAACAAATTTTTCGCACTTCTGCTGCTCCAAACGCTTAACCAGAATGGCCTAGGGAAAAAATACGCATACAGTTGTAGTCGGGCGAGTTTCTGCTTACAGACAGAGCCGGAATTTTTGGGTTTGGTCAATCCATTCGTAAGATTTGGGACTTTGAAGCTAAGAAATGGTTCAGAAGACAACAAATTTTTCGCACTTCTGCTGCTCCAAACGCTTAACCAGAATGGCCTAGGGAAAAAATACCCATACCGTTGTAATCGGACGAGTTTCTACTTTCAGTTACAATAGGAATTTTTGGGTTAGGTCAATCCGTTCGCGAGATATGGGACTTTGAATCTAAGAAACGGTTGACAAGACAACAAATTTTTCGCAATTCTGCTGCTCCAATCGCTTAACCAGAATGGCCTAGGGGAAAAATACAAGTACAGTTGTAGTCGGGCGAGTTTCTGCTTTCAGACGCAGCAGGAATTTTTGGGTTTGGTCAATCCGTTCGCGAGATATGAGAGTTTGAAGCTAAGAAATGGTTGAGAAGACAACAAATTTTTCGCAATTCTGCTGCTCCAAACGCTTAACCAGAATAGCCCAGGGAAAAAATACGCATACCGTTATAATCGGGCGAGTTTCTACTTTCAGATGCAACAGGAATTTTTGGGTTAGGTCACTCCGTTCGCGAGATATGGGAGTTTGAAGCTAAGAAATGGTTGACCAGACAACAAATTTTTCGCAATTCTGCTGCTCCAAACGCTTAACCAGAATGGCCTAGGGAAAAAATACGCATACAGTTGTAGTCGGGCGAGTTTCTGCTTACAGACAGAGCCGGAATTTTTGGGTTTGGTCAATCCATTCGTAAGATTTGGGACTTTGAAGCTAAGAAATGGTTCAGAAGACAACAAATTTTTCGCACTTCTGCTGCTCCAAACGCTTAACCAGAATGGCCTAGGGAAAAAATACCCATACCGTTGTAATCGGACGAGTTTCTACTTTCAGTTACAATAGGAATTTTTGGGTTAGGTCAATCCGTTCGCGAGATATGGGACTTTGAATCTAAGAAACGGTTGACAAGACAACAAATTTTTCGCAATTCTGCTGCTCCAATCGCTTAACCAGAATGGCCTAGGGGAAAAATACAAGTACAGTTGTAGTCGGGCGAGTTTCTGCTTTCAGACGCAGCAGGAATTTTTGGGTTTGGTCAATCCGTTCGCGAGATATGAGAGTTTGAAGCTAAGAAATGGTTGAGAAGACAACAAATTTTTCGCAATTCTGCTGCTCCAAACGCTTAACCAGAATAGCCCAGGGAAAAAATACGCATACCGTTATAATCGGGCGAGTTTCTACTTTCAGATGCAACAGGAATTTTTGGGTTATGTCAATCCGTTCGCGAGATATGGGAGTTTGAAGCTAAGAAATGGTTGACCAGACAACAAATTTTTCGCAATTCTGCTGCTCCAAACGCTTAACCAGAATGGCCTAGGGAAAAAATACGCGTACCTTTGTAATCGGGCGAGCTTCTACTTTCAGATGCAATAGGAATTTTTGGGTTAGGTCAATCCGTTCGCGAGATATGAGAGTTTGAAGCTAAGAAATGGTTGAGAAGACAACAAATTTTTCGCAATTCTGCTGCTTCAAACGCTTAACCAGAATGGCCTAGGGAAAAAATACGCATACCGTTGTAATCGGGCGAGTTTCTACTTTTAGATGCAACAGGAATTTTTGGGTTAGGTCAATCCGTTCGCGAGATATGGGAGTTTGAAGCTAAGAAATGGTTGAGAAGAGAACAAATTTTTCGCAATTGTGCTGCTCCAAACGCTTAACCAGAATGGCCTAGGGAAAAAATACGCGTACCGTTGTAATCGGGCGAGCTTCTACTTTCAGATGCAATAAGAATTTTTGGGTTAGGTCAATCCTTTCGCGAGATATGGGAGTTTGAAGCCAAGAAATGGTTGAGAAGGCAAAAAATTTTTCGCAATTCTTCTGCTTCAAACGCTTAACCAGAATGGTCTAGGGAAAAAATACACATACCGTTGTAATCGTGCGAGTTTCTACTTTCAAATGCAATAGGAATTTTTGTGTTAGGTCAATCCGTTCGCGAGATATGAGAGTTTGAAGCTAAGAAATGGTTGAGAACACAACAAATTTTTCGCAATTCTGCTGCTCCAAACGCTTAACCAGAATGGCCCAGGGAAAAAATACGCATACCGTTGTAATCGGGCGACTTTCTACTTTCAGATGCAACAGGAATTTTTGGGTTAGGTCAATCCGTTCGCGAGATATGGGACTTTGAACCTAAGAAATGGTTGAGAAGACAACAAATTTTCCGCACTTCTGCTGCTCCAAACGCTTAACCAGAATGGCCTAGGGAAAAAATACGCATACAGTTGTAGTCGGGCGAGTTTCTGCTTACAGAGAGAGCAGGAATTTTTGGGTTTGGTCAATCCGTTCGCGAGATATGGGACTTTGAAGCTAAGAAATGGTTGAGAAGACAACAAATTTTTCGCACACCTGCTGCTCCAAACGCTTAACCAGAATGGCCTAGGGAAAAAATACGCATACCGTTGTAATCGGGCGAGTTTCTACTTTCAGATGCAATAGGAATTTTTGGGTTAGGTCAATCCGTTCGCGAGATATGGTAGTTTGAAGACAAGAAATGGTTGAGAAGGCAAAAAATTTTTCGCAATTCTGCTGTTCCAAATGCTTAACCAGAATGGCCTAGGGAAAAAATACACATACCCTTGTAATCGGGCGAGTTTCTACTTTCAGATGCAATAGGAATTTTTGGGTTAGGTCAATCCGTTCGCGAGATATGGGAGTTTGAAGCTAAGAAATGGTTGAGAAGAGAACAAATTTTTCGCAATTCTGCTGCTTCAAACGCTTAACCAGAATGGCCTAGGGAAAAAATACGCATACCGTTGTAATCGGGCGAGTTTCTACTTTTAGATGCAACAGGAATTTTTGGGTTAGGTCAATCCGTTCGCGAGATATGGGAGTTTGAAGCTAAGAAATGGTTGAGAAGAGAACAAATTTTTCGCAATTGTGCTGCTCCAAACGCTTAACCAGAATGGCCTAGGGAAAAAATACGCGTACCGTTGTAATCGGGCGAGCTTCTACTTTCAGATGCAATAAGAATTTTTGGGTTAGGTCAATCCTTTCGCGAGATATGGGAGTTTGAAGCCAAGAAATGGTTGAGAAGGCAAAAAATTTTTCGCAATTCTTCTGCTTCAAACGCTTAACCAGAATGGTCTAGGGAAAAAATACACATACCGTTGTAATCGGGCGAGTTTCTACTTTCAGATGCAATAGGAATTTTTGGGTTAGGTCAATCCGTTCGCGACATATGGGAGTTTGAAGCTAAGAAATGGTTGAGAAGACAACAAATTTTTCGCAATTCTGCTGCTCCAAACGCTTAACCAGAATGGCCTAGGGAAAAAATACACATACCGTTGTAATCGTGCGAGTTTCTACTTTCAAATGCAATAGGAATTTTTGTGTTAGGTCAATCCGTTCGCGAGATATGAGAGTTTGAAGCTAAGAAATGGTTGAGAAGACAACAAATTTTTCGCAATTCTGCTGCTCCAAACGCTTAACCAGAATGGCCCAGGGAAAAAATACGCATACCGTTGTAATCGGGCGACTTTCTACTTTCAGATGCTACAGGAATTTTTGGGTTAGGTCAATCCGTTCGCGAGATATGGGACTTTGAACCTAAGAAATGGTTGAGAAGACAACAAATTTTCCGCACTTCTGCTGCTCCAAACGCTTAACCAGAATGGCCTAGGGAAAAAATACGCATACAGTTGTAGTCGGGCGAGTTTCTGCTTACAGAGAGAGCAGGAATTTTTGGGTTTGGTCAATCCGTTCGCGAGATATGGGACTTTGAAGCTAAGAAATGGTTGAGAAGACAACAAATTTTTCGCACACCTGCTGCTCCAAACGCTTAACCAGAATGGCCTAGGGAAAAAATACGCATACCGTTGTAATCGGGCGAGTTTCTACTTTCAGATGCAATAGGAATTTTTGGGTTAGGTCAATCCGTTCGCGAGATATGGTAGTTTGAAGACAAGAAATGGTTGAGAAGGCAAAAAATTTTTCGCAATTCTGCTGTTCCAAATGCTTAACCAGAATGGCCTAGGGAAAAAATACACATACCCTTGTAATCGGGCGAGTTTCTACTTTCAGATGCAATAGGAATTTTTGGGTTAGGTCAATCCGTTCGCGAGATATGGGAGTTTGAAGCTAAGAAATGGTTGAGAAGAGAACAAATTTTTCGCAATTCTGCTGCTTCAAACGCTTAACCAGAATGGCCTAGGGAAAAAATACGCATACCGTTGTAATCGGGCGAGTTTCTACTTTTAGATGCAACAGGAATTTTTGGGTTAGGTCAATCCGTTCGCGAGATATGGGAGTTTGAAGCTAAGAAATGGTTGAGAAGAGAACAAATTTTTCGCAATTGTGCTGCTCCAAACGCTTAACCAGAATGGCCTAGGGAAAAAATACGCGTACCGTTGTAATCGGGCGAGCTTCTACTTTCAGATGCAATAAGAATTTTTGGGTTAGGTCAATCCTTTCGCGAGATATGGGAGTTTGAAGCCAAGAAATGGTTGAGAAGGCAAAAAATTTTTCGCAATTCTTCTGCTTCAAACGCTTAACCAGAATGGTCTAGGGAAAAAATATACATACCGTTGTAATCGGGCGAGTTTCTACTTTCAGATGCAATAGGAATTTTTGGGTTAGGTCAATCCGTTCGCGACATATGGGAGTTTGAAGCTAAGAAATGGTTGAGAAGACAACAAATTTTTCGCAATTCTGCTGCTCCAAACGCTTAACCAGAATGGCCCAGGGAAAAAATACGCATACCGTTGTAATCGGGCGACTTTCTACTTTCAGATGCAACAGGAATTTTTGGGTTAGGTCAATCCGTTCGCGAGATATGGGACTTTGAAGCTAAGAAATGGTTGAGAAGACAACAAATTTTCCGCACTTCTGCTGCTCCAAACGCTTAACCAGAATGGCCTAGGGAAAAAATACGCATACAGTTGTTGTCGGGCGAGTTTCTGCTTACAGAGAGAGCAGGAATGTTTGGGTTGGGTCAATCCGTTCGCGAGATACGGGACTTTGAAGCTAAGAAATGGTTCAGAAGACAACAAATTTTTCGCACTTCTGCTGCTCCAAACGCTTAACCAGAATGGCATAGGGAAAAAATACACATACCCTTGTAATCGGGCGAGTTTCTACTTTCAGATGCAATAGGAATTTTTGGGTTAGGTCAATCCGTTCGCGACATATGGGAGTTTGAAGCTAAGAAATGGTTGACAAGACAACAAATTTTTCGCACTTCTGCTGCTCCAAACGCTTAACCAGAATGAAATAGGGAAAAAATACACATACCCTTGTAATCGGGCGAGTTTATACTTTCAGATGCAATAGGAATGTTTGGGTTAGGTCAATCCGTTCGCGACATATGGGAGTTTGAAGCTAAGAAATGGTTGAGAAGACAACAAATTTTTCGCACTTCTGCTGCTCCAAACGCTTAACCAGAATGGCCTAGGGAAAAAATACCCATACCGTTGTAATCGGGCGATCTTCTACTTTCAGATGCAATCAGAATTTTTGGGTTAGGTCAATCCGTTCGCGAGATATGGGAGTTTGAAGCCAAGAAATGGTTGAGAAGGCAAAAAATTTTTCGCAATTCTGCTGCTTCAAACGCTTAACCAGAATGGCCTAGGGAAAAAATACACATACCGTTGTAATCGTGCGAGATTCTACTTTCAAATGCAATAGGAATTTTTGTGTTAGGTCAATCCGTTCGCGAGATATGAGAGTTTGAAGCTAAGAAATGGTTGAGAAGACAACAAATTTTACGCAATTCTGCTGCTCCAAACGCTTAACCAGAATGGCCTAGGGAAAAAATACGCATACCGTTGTAATCGGGCGAGTTTCTACTTTCAGATGCAATAGGAATTTTTGGGTTAGGTCAATCCGTTCGCGAGATATGGGAGTTTGAAGACAAGAAATGGTTGAGAAGGCAAAAAATTTTTCGCAATTCTGCTGCTCCAAACGCTTAACCAGAATGGCCTAGGGAAAAAATACACATACCCTTGTAATCGGGCGAGTTTCTACTTTCAGATGCAACAGGAGTTTTTGGGTTAGGTCAAATCGTTCGCGAGATATGGGAGCTTGAAGCTAAGAAATGGTTGAGAAGACAACAAATTTTTCGCACTTCTGCTGCTCCAAACGCTTAACCAGAATGGCCTAGGGAAAAAACACCCATACCGTTGTAATCGGACGAGTTTCTACTTTCAGTTACAATAGGAATTTTTGGGTTAGGTCAATCCGTTCGCGAGATATGGGACTTTGAATCTAAGAAACGGTTGACAAGACAACAAATTTTTCGCACTTCTGCTGCTCCAATCGCTTAACCAGAATGGCCTAGGGGAAAAATACAAGTACCGTTGTAATCGTGCGAGTTTCTACTTTCAATTGCAATATGAATTTTTGGGTTAGGTCAATCCGTTCGCGATATATGAGAGTTTGAAGCTAAGAAATGGTGGAGAAGACAACAAATTTTTCGCAATTCTGCTGCTCCAAACGCTTAACCAGAATGGCCTAGGGAAAAAATACACATACCCTTGTAATCGGGCGAGTTTCTGCTTTCAGACGCAGCAGGAATTTTTGGGTTTGGTCAATCCGTTCGCGAGATATGTGACTTTGAAGCTAAGAAATGGTTGGGAAGATAACAAATTTTCCGCACTTCTGCTGCTCCAAACGCTTAACCAGAATGGCCTAGGGAAAAAATACGCATACAGTTGTAATCGGGCGAGTTTCTGCTTTCAGAGGCAGCAGGAATTTTTGGGTTAGGTCAAATCGTTCGCGAGATATTGGAGTTTGAAGCTAAGAAATGGTTGACCAGACAACAAATTTTTCGCAATTCTGCTGCTCCAAACGCTTAACCGGAATGGCCTAGGGAAAAAATACGCATACAGTTGTAGTCGGGCGAGTTTCTGCTTTCAGACGCAGCAGGAATTTTTGGGTTTGGTCAATCCGTTCGCGAGATATGGGACTTTGAAGCTAAGAAATGGTTGAGAAGACATCAAATTTTCCGCACTTCTGCTGCTCCAAACGCTTAACCAGAATGGCCTAGGGAAGAAATACCCATACCGTTGTAATCGGACGAGTTTCTACTTTCAGTTACAATAGGAATTTTTGGGTTAGGTCAATCCGTTCGCGACATATGGGAGTTTGAAGCAAAGAAATGGTTGAGAAGACATCAAATTTTTTGCACTTCTGCTGCTCCAAACGCTTAACGTGAATGGCCTAGGGAAAAAATACGCATACAGTTGTAGTCGGGCGAGTTTCTGCTTACAGACAGGGCAGGAATTTTTGGGTTTGGTCAATCCATTCGCGAGATATGGGACTTTTAAGCTAAGAAATGGTTCAGAACACAACAAATTTTTCGCACTTCTGCTGCTCCAAACGCTTAACCAGAATGGCCTAGGGAAAAAATACGCATACAGTTGTAGTCGGGAGAGTTTCTGCTTTCAGACGCAGCAGGAATTTTGGGGTTTGGTCTATCCGTTCGCGAGATATGTGACTTTGAAGCTAAGAAATGGTTGAGAAGATAACAAATTTTCCGCACTTCTGCTGCTCCAAACGCTTAACCAGAATGGCCTATGAAAAAAATACCCATACCGTTGTAATCGGACGAGTTTCTACTTTCAGTTTCAATAGGAATTTTTGGGTTAGGTCAATCCGTTCGCGAGATATGGGACTTTGAATCTAACAAACGGTTGACAAGACAACAAATTTTTCGCAATTCTGATGCTCCAAACGCTTAACCAGAATTGCCCAGGGAAAAAATACGCATACCGTTGTAATCGGGCGAGTTTCTACTTTCAGATGCAATAGGAATTTTTGGGTTAGGTCAATCCGTTCGCGACATATGGGAGTTTGAAGCTAAGAAATGGTTGAGAAGACAACAAATTTTTCGCAATTCTGCTGCTCCAAACGCTTAACCAGAATGGCCTAGGGAAAAAATACGCATACAGTTGCAGTCGGGCGAGTTTCTGCTTTCAGACGCAGCAGGAATTTTTGGGTATGGTCAATCCGTTCGCGAGATATGTGACTTTGAAGCTAAGAAATGGTTGAGAAGACAACAAATTTTCCGCACTTCTGCTGCTCCAAACGCTTAACCAGAATGGCCTAGGGATAAAATACGCATACCTTTGTAATCGGGCGAGTTTCTACTTTCAGATGCAATAGGAATTTTTGGGTTAGGTCAATCCGTTCGCGAGATATGGGAGTTTGAAGCCAAGAAATGGTAGAGAAGGCAAAAAATTTTTCGCAATTCTGCTGCTCCAAACGCTTAACCAGAATGGTCTAGGGAAAAAATACGCCTACCGTTGTAATCGGGCGAGTTTCTACTTTCAGATGCAACAGGAATTTTTGGGTTAGGTCAATCCGTTCGCGAGATATGGGAGTTTGAAGCCAAGAAATGGTTGAGAAGGCAAAAAATTTTTCGCACTTCTGCTGCTCCAAACGCTTAACCAGAATGGCCTAGGGAAAAAATACGCATACAGATGTAGTCGGGCGAGTTTCTGCTTACAGACAGAGCAGGAATTTTTGGGTTTGGTCAATCCATTCGTGAGATTTGGGACTTTGAAGCTAAGAAATGGTTCAGAAGACAACAAATTTTTCGCACTTCTGCTGCTCCAAACGCTTAACCAGAATGGCCTAGGGAAAAAACACCCATACCGTTGTAATCGGACGAGTTTCTACTTTCAGTTACAATAGGAATTTTTGGGTTAGGTCAATCCGTTCGCGAGATATGGGACTTTGAATCTAAGAAACGGTTGTCAAGACAACAAATTTTTCGCAATTCTGCTGCTCCAATCGCTTAACCAGAATGGCCTAGGGGAAAAGTACAAGTACAGCTGTAGTCGGGCGAGTTTCTGCTTTCAGACGCAGCAGGAATTTTTGGGTTTGGTCAATCCGTTCGCGAGATATGAGAGTTTGAAGCTAAGAAATGGTTGACAAGACAACAAATTTTTCGCAATTCTGCTGCTCCAAACGCTTAACCAGAATAGCCCAGGGAAAAAATATGCATACAGTTGTAGTCGGGCGAGTTTCTGCTTTCAGACGCAGCAATAATTTTTGGGTTTGGTCAATCCGTTCGCGAGATATGGGACTTTGAAGCTAAGAAATGGTTGAGAAGACAACAAATTTTTCGCACTTCTGCTGCTCCAAACGCTTAACCAGAATGGCCTAGGGAAAAAATACACATACCGTTGTAATCGGGCGAGTTTCTACTTTCAGATGCAACAGGAATTTTTGGGTTAGGTCAATCCGTTCGCGAGATATGGGAGTTTGAAGCTAAGAAATGATTGGGAAGATAACAAATTTTCCGCACTTCTGCTGCTCCAAACGCTTAACCAGAATGGCCTAGGGAAAAAATACGCATACAGTTGTAGTCGGGCGAGTTTCTGCTTTCAGACGCAGCATTAATTTTTGGGTTCGGTTAATCCGTTCGCGAGATATGGGACTTTGAAGCTAAGAAATGGTTGAGAGGACAACAAATTTTTCGCACTTCTGCTGCTCCAAACGCTTAACCAGAATGGCCTAGGGAAAAAATACACATACCGTTGTAATCGGGCGAGTTTCTACTTTCAGATGCAACAGGAATTTTTGGGTTAGGTCAATCCGTACGCGAGATATGGGAGTTTGAAGCTAAGGAATGGTTGAGAAGACAACAAATTTTCGCAATTCTGCTGCTTCAAACGCTTAACCAGAATGGTCTAGGGAAAAAATACACATACCCTTGTAATCGGGCGAGTTTCTACTTTCAGACGCAACAGGAATTTTTGGGTTAGGTCAAATCGTTCGCGAGATATGGGAGCTTGAAGCTAAGAAATGGTTGAGAAGACAACAAATTTTTCACACTTCTGCTGCTCCAAACGCTTAACCAGAATGGCACAGGGAAAAAATACGCGTACCGTTGTAATCGGGCGAGCTTCTACTTTCAGATGCAATAAGAATTTTTGGGTTAGGTCAATCCGTTCGCGAGATATGGGAGTTTGAAGCCAACAAATGGTTGAGGAGGCAAAAAATTTTTCGCAATTCTGCTGCTTCAAACGCTTAACCAGAATGGTCTAGGGAAAAAATACACATACCGTTGTAATCGGGCGAGTTTCTACTTTCAGATGCAATAGGAATTTTTGGGTTAGGTCAATCCGTTCGCGAGATATGGGACTTTGAATCTAAGAAACGGTTGACAAGACAACAAATTTTTCGCAATTCTGCTGCTCCAAACGCTTAACCAGAATAGCCTAGGGAAAAAATACGCAAATAGTTGTAGTCGGGCGAGTTTCTGCTTTCAGTTACAATAGGAATTTTTGGGTTAGGTCAAATCGTTCGCGAGATATGGGAGCTTGAAGCTAAGAAATGGTTGAGAAGACAACAAATTTTTCGCACTTCTGCTACTCCAAACGCTTAACAAGAATGGCCTAGGGAAAAAATACGCATACAATTGTAGTCGGGCGAGTTTCTGCTTTCAGACGCAGCAAGAATTTTTGGGTTTGGTCAATCCGTTCGCGAGATATGTGACTTTGAAACTAAGAAATGGTTGAGAAGATAACAAATTTTTCGCACTTCTGCTGCTCCAAACGCTTAACCAGAATGGCCTAGGGAAAAAATACGCATACAGTTGTAGTCGGGCGAGTTTCAGCTTACAGACAGAGCAGGAATTTTTGGGTTTGGTCAATCCATTCGTGAGATTTGGGACTTTGAAGCTAAGAAATGGTTCAGAAGACAAGAAATTTTTCGCACTTCTGCTGCTCCAAACGCTTAACCAGAATGGCCTAGGGAAAAAATACCCATACCGTTGTAATCGGACGAGTTTCTACTTTCAGTTACAATAGGAATTTCTGGGTTAGGTCAATCCGTTCGCGACATATGGGAGTTTGAAGCTAAGAAATGGTTGAGAAGACATAAAATTTTTCGCACTTCTGCTGCTCCAAACGCTTAACCAGAATGGCCTAGGGAAAAAATACACATACCGTTGTAATCGGGCGAGTTTCTCCTTTCAGATGCAACAGGAATTTTTGGGTTAGGTCAAATCGTTCGCGAGATATGGGAGCTTGAAGCTAAGAAATGGTTGAGAAGACAACAAATTTTTCGCACTTCTGCTGCTCCAAACGCTTAACCAGAATGGCCTAGGGAAAAAATACACATACCGTTGTAATCGGGCGAGTTTCTACTTTCAGATGCAACAGGAATTTTTGGGTTAGGTCAATCCGTTCGCGAGATATGGGAGTTTGAAGCTAAGAAATGGTTGACCAGACAAAGAATTTTTCGCAATTCTGCTGCTCCAAACGCTTAACCAGAATTGCCTAGGGAAAAAATACGCATACAGTTGTAGTCGGGCGAGTTTCTGCTTTCAGACGCAGCAGGAATTTTTGGGTTTGGTCAATCCGTTCGCGAGATATGTGACTTTGAAGCTAAGAAATGATTGGGAAGATAACAAATTTTCCGCACTTCTGCTGCTCCAAACGCTTAACCAGAATGGCCTAGGGAAAAAATACGCATACAGTTGTAGTCGGGCGAGTTTCTGCTTACAGACAGGGCAGGAATTTTTGGGCTTGGTCAATCCATTCGCGAGATATGGGACTTTGAAGCTAAGAAATGGTTCAGAAGACAACAAATTTTTCGCAATTCTGCTGCTCCAGACGCTTAACCAGAATGGCCTAGGGAAAAAATACCCATACCGTTGTAATCGGGCGAGTTTCTGCTTTCAGACGCAGCATTAATTTTTGGGTTCGGTCAATCCGTTCGCGAGATATGGGACTTTGAAGCTAAGAAATGGTTGAGAAGACAACAAATTTTTCGCACTTCTGCTGCTCCAAACGCTTAACCAGAATGGCCTAGGGAAAAAATACACATACCGTTGTAATCGGGCGAGTTTCTACTTTCAGATGCAACAGGAATTTTTGGGTTAGGTCAATCCGTTCGCGAGATATGGGACTTTGAATCTAAGAAACGGTTGACAAGACAACAAATTTTTCGCAATTCTGCTGCTCCAATCGCTTAACCAGAATGGCCTAGGGGAAAAATACAAGTACAGTTGTAGTCGGGCGAGTTTCTGCTTTCAGACGCAGCAGGAATTTTTGGGTTTGGTCAATCCGTTCGCGAGATATGAGAGTTTGAAGCTAAGAAATGGTTGACAAGACATAAAATTTTTCGCAATTCTGCTGCTCCAAACACTTAACCAGAATGGCCTAGGGAAAAAATATGCATACAGTTGTAGTCGGGCGAGTTTCTGCTTTCAGACGCAGCAATAATTTTTGGGTTTGGTCAATCCGTTCGCGAGATATGGGACTTTGAAGCTAAGAAATGGTTGAGAAGACAACAAATTTTTCGCACTTCTGCTGCTCCAAACGCTTAACCAGAATGGCCTAGGGAAAAAATACACATACCGTTGTAATCGGGCGAGTTTCTACTTTCAGATGCAACAGGAATTTTTGGGTTAGGTCAATCCGTTCGCGAGATATGGGAGTTTGAAGCTAAGAAATGATTGGGAAGATAACAAATTTTCCGCACTTCTGCTGCTCCAAACGCTTAACCAGAATGGCCTAGGGAAAAAATACGCATACAGTTGTAGTCGGGCGAGTTTCTGCTTACAGACAGGGCAGGAATTTTTGGGTTTGGTCAATCCATTCGCGAGATATGGGACTTTGAAGCTAAGAAATGGTTCAGAAGACAACAAATTTTCCGCACTTCTGCTGCTCCAAACGCTTAACCAGAATGGCCTAGGGAAAAAATACGCATACAGTTGTAGTCGGGCGAGTTTCTGCTTACAGACAGGGCAGGAATTTTTGGGTTTGGTCAATCCATTCGCGAGATATGGGACTTTGAAGCTAAGAAATGGTTCAGAAGACAACAAATTTTTCGCACTTCTGCTGCTCCAAACGCTTAACCAGAATGGCCTAGGGAAAAAATACGCATACAGTTGTAGTCGGGCGAGTTTCTGCTTACAGACAGGGCAGGAATTTTTGGGTTTGGTCAATCCATTCGCGAGATATGGGACTTTGAAGCTAAGAAATGGTTCAGAAGACAACAAATTTTTCGCAATTCTGCTGCTCCAGACGCTTAACCAGAATGGCCTAGGGAAAAAATACCCATACCGTTGTAATCGGGCGAGTTTCTGCTTTCAGACGCAGCATTAATTTTTGGGTTCGGTCAATCCGTTCGCGAGATGTGGGACTTTGAAGCTAAGAAATGGTTGAGAAGACAACAAATTTTTCGCACTTCTGCTGCTCCAAACGCTTAACCAGAATGGCCTAGGAGAAAAATACAAGTACAGTTGTAGTCGGGCGAGTTTCTGCTTTCAGACGCAGCAGGAATTCTTGGGTTTGGTCAATCCGTTCGCGAGATATGAGAGTTTGAAGCTAAGAAATGGTTGACAAGACATAAAATTTTTCGCAATTCTGCTGCTCCAAACACTTAACCAGAATGGCCTAGGGAAAAAATATGAATACAGTTGTAGTCGCGCGAGTTTCTGCTTTCAGACGCAGCAATAATTTTTGGGTTTGGTCAATCCGTTCGCGAGATATGGGACTTTGAAGCTAAGAAATGGTTGAGAAGACAACAAATTTTTCGCACTTCTGCTGCTCCAAACGCTTAACCAGAATGGCCTAGGGAAAAAATACACATACCGTTGTAATCGGGCGAGTTTCTCCTTTCAGATGCAACAGGAATTTTTGGGTTAGGTCTAATCGTTCGCGAGATATGGGAGCTTGAAGAAAAGAAATGGTTGAGAAGACAACAAATTTTTCGCACTTCTGCTGCTCCAAACGCTTAACCAGAATGGCCTAGGGAAAAAATACACATACCGTTGTAATCGGGCGAGTTTCTACTTTCAGATGCAACAGGAATTTTTGGGTTAGGTCAATCCGTTCGCGAGATATGGGAGTTTGAAGCTAAGAAATGGTTGACCAGGCAAAGAATTTTTCGCAATTCTGCTGCTCCAAACGCTTAACCAGAATTGCCTAGGGAAAAAATACGCATACAGTTGTAGTCGGGCGAGTTTCTGCTTTCAGACGCAGCAGGAATTTTTGGGTTTGGTCAATCCGTTCGCGAGATATGTGACATTGAAGCTAAGAAATGATTGGGAAGATAACAAATTTTCCGCACTTCTGCTGCTCCAAACGCTTAACCAGAATGGCCTAGGGAAAAAATACGCATACAGTTGTAGTCGGGCGAGTTTCTGCTTACAGACAGGGCAGGAATTTTTGGGTTTGGTCAATCCATTCGCGAGATATGGGACTTTGAAGCTAAGAAATGGTTCAGAAGACAACAAATTTTTCGCAATTCTGCTGCTCCAGACGCTTAACCAGAATGGCCTAGGGAAAAAATACCCATACCGTTGTAATCGGGCGAGTTTCTGCTTTCAGACGCAGCATTAATTTTTGGGTTCAGTCAATCCGTTCGCGAGATATGGGACTTTGAAGCTAAGAAATGGTTGAGAAGACAACAAATTTTTCGCACTTCTGCTGCTCCAAACGCTTAACCAGAATGGCCTAGGGAAAAAATACACATACCGTTGTAATCGGGCGAGTTTCTACTTTCAGATGCAACAGGAATTTTTGGGTTAGGTCAATCCGTTCGCGAGATATGGGACTTTGAATCTAAGAAACGGTTGACAAGACAACAAATTTTTCGCAATTCTGCTGCTCCAATCGCTTAACCAGAATGGCCTAGGGGAAAAATACAAGTACAGTTGTAGTCGGGCGAGTTTCTGCTTTCAGACGCAGCAATAATTTTTGGGTTTGGTCAATCCGTTCGCGAGATATGGGACTTTGAAGCTAAGAAATGGTTGAGAAGACAACAAATTTTTCGCACTTCTGCTGCTCCAAACGCTTAACCAGAATGGCCTAGGGAAAAAATTCACATACCGTTGTAATCGGGCGAGTTTCTCCTTTCAGATGCAACAGGAATTTTTGGGTTAGGTCAAATCGTTCGCGAGATATGGGGGCTTGAAGCTAAGAAATGGTTGAGAAGATAACAAATTTTCCGCACTTCTGCTGCTCCAAACGCTTAACCAGAATGGCCTAGGGAAAAAATACGCATACAGTTGTAGTCGGGCGAGTTTCTGCTTACAGACAGGGCAGGAATTTTTGGGTTTGGTCAATCCATTCGCGAGATATGGGACTTTGAAGCTAAGAAATGGTTCAGAAGACAACAAATTTTTCGCTCTTCTGCTGCTCCAAACGCTTAACCAGAATGGCCTAGGGAAAAAATACGCATACAGTTGTAGTCGGGCGAGTTTCTGCTTACAGACAGGGCAGGAATTTTTGGGTTTGGTCAATCCATTCGCGAGATATGGGACTTTGAAGCTAAGAAATGGTTCAGAAGACAACAAATTTTTCGCAATTCTGCTGCTCCAGACGCTTAACCAGAATGGCCTAGGGAAAAAATACCCATACCGTTGTAATCGGGCGAGTTTCTGCTTTCAGACGCAGCATTAATTTTTGGGTTCGGTCAATCCGTTCGCGAGATATGGGACTTTGAAGCTAAGAAATGGTTGAGAAGACAACAAATTTTTCGCACTTCTGCTGCTCCAAACGCTTAACCAGAATGGCCTAGGGAAAAAATACACATACCGTTGTAATCGGGCGAGTTTCTACTTTCAGATGCAACAGGAATTTTTGGGTTAGGTCAATCCGTTCGCGAGATATGGGACTTTGAATCTAAGAAACGGTTGACAAGACAACAAATTTTTCGCAATTCTGCTGCTCCAATCGCTTAACCAGAATGGCCTAGGGGAAAAATACAAGTACAGTTGTAGTCGGGCGAGTTTCTGCTTTCAGGCGCAGCAGGAATTTTTGGGTTTGGTCAATCCGTTCGCGAGATATGAGAGTTTGAAGCTAAGAAATGGTTGCCAAGACATAAAATTTTTCGCAATTCTGCTGCTCCAAACACTTAACCAGAATGGCCTAGGGAAAAAATATGCATACAGTTGTAGTCGGGCGAGTTTCTGCTTTCAGACGCAGCAATAATTTTTGGGTTTGGTCAATCCGTTCGCGAGATATGGGACTTTGAAGCTAAGAAATGGTTGAGAAGACAACAAATTTTTCGCACTTCTGCTGCTCCAAACGCTTAACCAGAATGGCCTAGGGAAAAAATACACATACCGTTGTAATCGGGCGAGTTTCTCCTTTCAGATGCAACAGGAATTTTTGGGTTAGGTCAAATCGTTCGCGAGATATGGGAGCTTGAAGCTAAGAAATGGTTGAGAAGACAACAAATTTTTCGCACTTCTGCTGCTCCAAACGCTTAACCAGAATGGCCTAGGGAAAAAATACACATACCGTTGTAATCGGGCGAGTTTCTACTTTCAGATGCAACAGGAATTTTTGGGTTAGGTCAATCCGTTCGCGAGATATGGGAGTTTGAAGCTAAGAAATGGTTGACCAGACAAAGAATTTTTCGCAATTCTGCTGCTCCAAACGCTTAACCAGAATGGCCTAGGGAAAAAATACCCATACCGTTGTAATCGGGCGAGTTTCTGCTTTCAGACGCAGCAATAATTTTTGGGTTTGGTCAATCCGTTCGCGAGATGTGGGACTTTGAAGCTAAGAAATGGTTGAGAAGACAACAAATTTTTCGCACTTCTGCTGCTCCAAACGCTTAACCAGAATGGCCTAGGGAAAAAATACACATACCGTTGTAATCGGGCGAGTTTCTCCTTTCAGATGCAACAGGAATTTTTGGGTTAGGTCAAATCGTTCGCGAGATATGGGGGCTTGAAGCTAAGAAATGGTTGAGAAGACAACAAATTTTTCGCAATTCTGCTGCTCCAAACGCTTAACCAGAATGGCCTAGGGAAAAAATACACATACCGTTGTAATCGGGCGAGCTTCTATTTTCAGATGCAACAGGAATTTTTGGGTTAGGTCAATCCGTTCGCGAGATATGGGAGTTTGAAGCTAAGAAATGATTGGGAAGATAACAAATTTTCCGCACTTCTGCTGCTCCAGACGCTTAACCAGAATGGCCTAGGGAAAAAATACCCATACCGTTGTAATCGGGCGAGTTTCTGCTTTCAGACGCAGCATTAATTTTTGGGTTCGGTCAATCCGTTCGCGAGATATGGGACTTTGAAGCTAAGAAATGGTTGAGAAGACAACAAATTTTTCGCACTTCTGCTGCTCCAAACGCTTAACCAGAATGGCCTAGGGAAAAAATACACATACCGTTGTAATCGGGCGAGTTTCTACTTTCAGATGCAACAGGAATTTTTGGGTTAGGTCAATCCGTTCGCGAGATATGAGAGTTTGAAGCTAAGAAATGGTTGAGAAGACAACAAATTTTTCGCAATTCTGCTGTTCCAAACGCTTAACCAGACTATCCCAGGGAAAAAATACGCATACCGTTGTAATCGGGCGACTTTCTACTTCCAGATGCAATAGGAATTTTTGGGTTAGGTCAATCCGTTCGCGACATATGGGAGTTTGAAGCTAAGAAATGGTTGAGAAGACAACAAATGTTTCGCAATTCTGCTGCTCCAAACGCTTAACCAGAATGGCCTAGGGAAAAAATACGCATACAGTTGTAGTCGGGCGAGTTTCTGCTTTCAGACGCAGCAATAACTTTTGGGTTTGGTCAATCCGTTCGCGAGATATGGGACTTTGAAGCTAAGAAATGGTTGTGAAGACAACATATTTTTCGCACTTCTGCTGCTCCAAACGCTTAAAGAGAATGGCATGGGGAAAAATACACATACCCTTGTAATCGGGCGAGTTTCTACTTTCAGATACAGTAGGAATTTTTGGGTTAGGTCAATCCGTTCGCGACATATGGGAGTTTGAAGCTAAGAAATGGTTGAGAAGACAACAAATGTTTCGCAATTCTGCTGCTCCAAACGCTTAACCAGAATGGCCTAGGGAAAAAATACGCATACAGTTGTAGTCGGGCGAGTTTCTGCTTTCAGACGCAGCAATAATTTTTGGGTTTGGTCAATCCGTTCGCGAGATATGGGACTTTGAAGCTAAGAAATGGTTGAGAAGACATCAAATTTTTCGCAATTCTGCTGCTCCAAACGCTTAACCAGAATGGCCTAGGGAAAAAATACGCATACCGTTGTAATCGGGCGAGTTTCTACTTTCAGATGCAATAAGAATTTTTGGGTTAGGTCAATCCGTTCGCGAGATATGGGAGTTTGAAGCCAAGAAATGGTTGAGAAGGCAACAAATTTTTCGCAATTCTGCTGCTCCAAACGCTTAACCAGAATGGCCTAGGGAAAAAATACACATACCCCTGTAATCGGGCGAGTTTCTACTTTCAGATGCAACAGGAATTTTTGGGTTAGGTCAAATCGTTCGCGAGATATGGGAGCTTGAAGCTAAGAAGTGGTTGAGAAGACAACAAATTTTTCACACTTCTGCTGCTCCACACGCTTAACCAGAAAGGCCCAGGGAAAAAATACGCGTACCGTTGTAATCGGGCGAGCTTCTACTTTCAGATGCAATAGGAATTTTTGGGTTAGGTCAATCCGTTCGCGAGATATGGGAGTTTGAAGCCAAGAAATGGTTGAGAAGGCAAAAAATTTTTCGCATTTCTGCTGCTTCAAACGCTTAACCAGAATGGTCTAGGGAAAAAATACACATACCGTTGTAATCGGGCGAGTTTCTGCTTTCAGATGCAATAGGAATTTTTGGGTTAGGTCAATCCGTTCGCGACATATGGGAGTTTGAAGTTAAGAAATGGTTGAGAAGACAACAAATTTTTCGCAATTCTGCTGCACCAAACGCTTAACCAGAATGGCATAGGGAAAAAATACACATACCGTTGTAATCGTGCGACTTTCTACTTTCAAATGCAATAGGAATTTTTGTGTTAGGTCAATCCGTTCGCGAGATATGAGATTTTGAAGTTAAGAAATGGTTGAGATGACAACAAATATTTCACAATTCTGCTGCTCCAAACGCTTAACCAGAATGGCCTATGGAAAAAATACACATACCGTTGTAATCGGACGAGTTTCTACTTTCAGTTACAATAGGAATTTTTGGGTTAGGTCAATCCGTTCGCGAGTTATGGGACTTTGAAGCTAAGAAACGGTTGACAAGACAACAAATTTTTCGCAATTCTGCTGCTCCAAACGCTTAACCAGAATGGCCTAGGGAAAAAATACACATACCGTTGTAATCGGGCGGCTTTCTACTTTCAGATGCGATAGGAATTTTTGCGTTAGGTCCATCCGTTCGCGACATATGGGAGTTTGAAGCTAAGAAATGTTTGAGAAGACAACAAATTTTTCGCAATTCTGCTGCTCCAAACGCTTAACCAGAATGGCCTAGGGAAAAAATACGCATACAGTTGTAGTCGGGCGAGTTTCTGCTTTCAGTCGCAGCAGGAATTTTTGGGTTTGGTCAATCCGTTCGCGAGATATGGGACTTTGAAGCTAAGAAATGGTTGAGAAGACAACAAATTTTCCGCACTTCTGCTGCTCCAAACGCTTAACCAGAATGGCCTAGGGAAAAAATACGGATACAGTTGTAGTCGGGCGAGTTTCTGCTTACAGACAGAGCAGGAATTTTTGGTATTGGTCAATCCGTTCGCGAGATATGGGACTTTGAAGCTAAGTAATGGTTGAGAAGACAACAAATTTTTCGCACATCTGCTGCTCCAAACGCTTAACCAGAATGGCCTAGGGAAAAAATACGCATACCGTTGTAATCGGACGAGATTCTACTTTCAGTTACAATAGGAATTTTTGGGTTAGGTCGATCCGTTCGCGAGATATGGGACTTTGAAGCTAAGAAACGGTTGACAAGACAACTAATTTTTCGCACTTCTGCTGCTCCAATCGCTTAACCAGAATGGCCTAGGGGAAAAATACACGTACCGTTGTAATCGTGCGAGTTTCTACTTTCAAATGCAATAGGAAGTTTTGGGTTAGATCAATCCGTTCGCGAGATATGAGAGTTTGAAGCTAAGAAATGGTTGAGAAGACAACAAATTTTTCGCAATTCTGCTGCTCCAAACGCTTAACCAGAATTGCCTAGGGAAAAAATACGCATACCGTTGTAATCGGGCGAGTTTCTGCTTTCAGACGCAGCAGGAATTTTTGGGTTTGGTCAATCCGTTCGCGAGATATGTGACTTTGAAGCTAAGAAATGATTGGGAAGATAACAAATTTTCCGCACTTCTGCTGCTCCAAACGCTTAACCAGAATGGCCTAGGGAAAAAATACGCATACAGTTGTAGTCGGGCGAGTTTCTGCTTACAGACAGGGCAGGAATTTTTGGGTTTGGTCAATCCATTCGCGAGATATGGGACTTTGAAGCTAAGAAATGGTTCAGAAGACAACAAATTTTTCGCAATTCTGCTGCTCCAGACGCTTAACCAGAATGGCCTAGGGAAAAAATACCCATACCGTTGTAATCGGGCGAGTTTCTGCTTTCAGACGCAGCATTAATTTTTGGGTTCGGTCAATCCGTTCGCGAGATATGGGATTTTGAAGCTAAGAAATGGTTGAGAAGACAACAAATTTTTCGCACTTCTGCTGCTCCAAACGCTTAACCAGAATGGCCTAGGGAAAAAATACACATACCGTTGTAATCGGGCGAGATTCTACTTTCAGATGCAACAGGAATTTTTGGGTTAGGTCAATCCGTTCGCGAGATATGGGACTTTGAATCTAAGAAACGGTTGACAAGACAACAAATTTTTCGCAATTCTGCTGCTCCAATCGCTTAACCAGAATGGCCTAGGGGAAAAATACAAGTACAGTTGTAGTCGGGCGAGTTTCTGCTTTCAGACGCAGCAATAATTTTTGGGTTTTGTCAATCCGTTCGCGAGATATGGGACTTTGAAGCTAAGAAATGGTTGAGAAGACAACAAATTTTTCGCACTTCTGCTGCTCCAAACGCTTAACCAGAATGGCCTAGGGAAAGAATACGCATACCGTTGTAATCGGGCGAGTTTCTCCTTTCAGATGCAACAGGAATTTTTGGGTTAGGTCAAATCGTTCGCGAGATATGGGGGCTTGAAGCTAAGAAATGGTTGAGAAGACAACAAATTTTTCGCAATTCTGCTGCTCCAAACGCTTAACCAGAATGGCCTAGGGAAAAAATACACATACCGTTGTAATCGTGCGAGTTTCTACTTTCAAATGCTATAGGAATTTTTGGGTTAGGTCAATCCGTTCGCGAGATATGGGACTTTGAATCTAAGAAACGGTTGACAAGACAACAAATTTTTCGCAATTCTGCTGCTCCAAACGCTTAACCAGAATGGCCTAGGGAAAAAATACGGATACAGTTGTAGTCGGGCGAGTTTCTGCTTACAGACAGAGCAGGAATTTTTGGTATTGGTCAATCCGTTCGCGAGATATGGGACTTTGAAGCTAAGTAATGGTTGAGAAGACAACAAATTTTTCGCACATCTGCTGCTCCAAACGCTTAACCAGAATGGCCTAGGGAAAAAATACGCATACCGTTGTAATCGGACGAGATTCTACTTTCAGTTACAATAGGAATTTTTGGGTTAGGTCGATCCGTTCGCGAGATATGGGACTTTGAAGCTAAGAAACGGTTGACAAGACAACTAATTTTTCGCACTTCTGCTGCTCCAATCGCTTAACCAGAATGGCCTAGGGGAAAAATACACGTACCGTTGTAATCGTGCGAGTTTCTACTTTCAAATGCAATAGGAAGTTTTGGGTTAGGTCAATCCGTTCGCGAGATATGAGAGTTTGAAGCTAAGAAATGGTTGAGAAGACAACAAATTTTTCGCAATTCTGCTGCTCCAAACGCTTAACCAGAATTGCCTAGGGAAAAAATACGCATACCGTTGTAATCGGGCGAGTTTCTGCTTTCAGACGCAGCAGGAATTTTTGGGTTTGGTCAATCCGTTCGCGAGATATGTGACTTTGAAGCTAAGAAATGATTGGGAAGATAACAAATTTTCCGCACTTCTGCTGCTCCAAACGCTTAACCAGAATGGCCTAGGGAAAAAATACGCATACAGTTGTAGTCGGGCGAGTTTCTGCTTACAGACAGGGCAGGAATTTTTGGGTTTGGTCAATCCATTCGCGAGATATGGGACTTTGAAGCTAAGAAATGGTTCAGAAGACAACAAATTTTTCGCAATTCTGCTGCTCCAGACGCTTAACCAGAATGGCCTAGGGAAAAAATACCCATACCGTTGTAATCGGGCGAGTTTCTGCTTTCAGACGCAGCATTAATTTTTGGGTTCGGTCAATCCGTTCGCGAGATATGGGATTTTGAAGCTAAGAAATGGTTGAGAAGACAACAAATTTTTCGCACTTCTGCTGCTCCAAACGCTTAACCAGAATGGCCTAGGGAAAAAATACACATACCGTTGTAATCGGGCGAGATTCTACTTTCAGATGCAACAGGAATTTTTGGGTTAGGTCAATCCGTTCGCGAGATATGGGACTTTGAATCTAAGAAACGGTTGACAAGACAACAAATTTTTCGCAATTCTGCTGCTCCAATCGCTTAACCAGAATGGCCTAGGGGAAAAATACAAGTACAGTTGTAGTCGGGCGAGTTTCTGCTTTCAGACGCAGCAATAATTTTTGGGTTTGGTCAATCCGTTCGCGAGATATGGGACTTTGAAGCTAAGAAATGGTTGAGAAGACAACAAATTTTTCGCACTTCTGCTGCTCCAAACGCTTAACCAGAATGGCCTAGGGAAAGAATACGCATACCGTTGTAATCGGGCGAGTTTCTCCTTTCAGATGCAACAGGAATTTTTGGGTTAGGTCAAATCGTTCGCGAGATATGGGGGCTTGAAGCTAAGAAATGGTTGAGAAGACAACAAATTTTTCGCAATTCTGCTGCTCCAAACGCTTAACCAGAATGGCCTAGGGAAAAAATACACATACCGTTGTAATCGTGCGAGTTTCTACTTTCAAATGCTATAGGAATTTTTGGGTTAGGTCAATCCGTTCGCGAGATATGAGAGTTTGAAGCTAAGAAATGGTTGAGAAGACAACAAATTTTTCGCAATTCTGCTGCTCCAAACGCTTAACCAGACTAACCCAGGGAAAAAATACGCATACCGTTGTAATCGGGCGACTTTCTACTTCCAGATGCAATAGGAATTTTTGGGTTAGGTCAATCCGTTCGCGACATATGGGAGTTTGAAGCTAAGAAATGGTTGAGAAGACAACAAATGTTTCGCAATTCTGCTGCTCCAAACGCTTAACCAGAATGGCCTAGGGAAAAAATACGCATACAGTTGTAGTCGGGCGAGTTTCTGCTTTCAGACGCAGCAATAATTTTTGGGTTTGGTCAATCCGTTCGCGAGATATGGGACTTTGAAGCTAAGAAATGGTTGTGAAGACAACATATTTTTCGCACTTCTGCTGCACCAAACGCTTAAAGAGAATGGCATGGGGAAAAATACACATACCCTTGTAATCGGGCGAGTTTCTACTTTCAGATACAGTAGGAATTTTTGGGTTAGGTCAATCCGTTCGCGACATATGGGAGTTTGAAGCTAAGAAATGGTTGAGAAGACAACAAATGTTTCGCAATTCTGCTGCTCCAAACGCTTAACCAGAATGGCCTAGGGAAAAAATACGCATACAGTTGTAGTCGGGCGAGTTTCTGCTTTCAGACGCAGCAATAATTTTTGGGTTTGGTCAATCCGTTCGCGAGATATGGGACTTTGAAGCTAAGAAATGGTTGAGAAGACATCAAATTTTTCGCAATTCTGCTGCTCCAAACGCTTAACCAGAATGGCCTAGGGAAAAAATACGCATACCGTTGTAATCGGGCGAGTTTCTACTTTCAGATGCAATAAGAATTTTTGGGTTAGGTCAATCCGTTCGCGAGATATGGGAGTTTGAAGCCAAGAAATGGTTGAGAAGGCAACAAATTTTTCGCAATTCTGCTGCTCCAAACGCTTAACCAGAATGGCCTAGGGAAAAAATACACATACCCCTGTAATCGGGCGAGTTTCTACTTTCAGATGCAACAGGAATTTTTGGGTTAGGTCAAATCGTTCGCGAGATATGGGAGCTTGAAGCTAAGAAGTGGTTGAGAAGACAACAAATTTTTCACACTTCTGCTGCTCCACACGCTTAACCAGAAAGGCCCAGGGAAAAAATACGCGTACCGTTGTAATCGGGCGAGCTTCTACTTTCAGATAGAATAGGAATTTTTGGGTTAGGTCAATCCGTTCGCGAGATATGGGAGTTTGAAGCCAAGAAATGGTTGAGAAGGCAAAAAATTTTTCGCATTTCTGCTGCTTCAAACGCTTAACCAGAATGGTCTAGGGAAAAAATACACATACCGTTGTAATCGGGCGAGTTTCTGCTTTCAGATGCAATAGGAATTTTTGGGTTAGGTCAATCCGTTCGCGACATATGGGAGTTTGAAGTTAAGAAATGGTTGAGAAGACAACAAATTTTTCGCAATTCTGCTGCACCAAACGCTTAACCAGAATGGCATAGGGAAAAAATACACATACCGTTGTAATCGTGCGACTTTCTACTTTCAAATGCAATAGGAATTTTTGTGTTAGGTCAATCCGTTCGCGAGATATGAGATTTTGAAGCTAAGAAATGGTTGAGATGACAACAAATATTTCACAATTCTGCTGCTCCAAACGCTTAACCAGAATGGCCTATGGAAAAAATACACATACCGTTGTAATCGGACGAGTTTCTACTTTCAGTTACAATAGGAATTTTTGGGTTAGGTCAATCCGTTCGCGAGTTATGGGACTTTGAAGCTAAGAAACGGTTGACAAGACAACAAATTTTTCGCAATTCTGCTGCTCCAAACGCTTAACCAGAATGGCCTAGGGAAAAAATACACATACCGTTGTAATCGGGCGGCTTTCTACTTTCAGATGCGATAGGAATTTTTGCGTTAGGTCCATCCGTTCGCGACATATGGGAGTTTGAAGCTAAGAAATGTTTGAGAAGACAACAAATTTTTCGCAATTCTGCTGCTCCAAACGCTTAACCAGAATGGCCTAGGGAAAAAATACGCATACAGTTGTAGTCGGGCGAGTTTCTGCTTTCAGTCGCAGCAGGAATTTTTGGGTTTGGTCAATCCGTTCGCGAGATATGGGACTTTGAAGCTAAGAAATGGTTGAGAAGACAACAAATTTTCCGCACTTCTGCTGCTCCAAACGCTTAACCAGAATGGCCTAGGGAAAAAATACGGATACAGTTGTAGTCGGGCGAGTTTCTGCTTACAGACAGAGCAGGAATTTTTGGTATTGGTCAATCCGTTCGCGAGATATGGGACTTTGAAGCTAAGTAATGGTTGAGAAGACAACAAATTTTTCGCACATCTGCTGCTCCAAACGCTTAACCAGAATGGCCTAGGGAAAAAATACGCATACCGTTGTAATCGGACGAGATTCTACTTTCAGTTACAATAGGAATTTTTGGGTTAGGTCGATCCGTTCGCGAGATATGGGACTTTAAAGCTAAGAAACGGTTGACAAGACAACTAATTTTTCGCACTTCTGCTGCTCCAATCGCTTAACCAGAATGGCCTAGGGGAAAAATACACGTACCGTTGTAATCGTGCGAGTTTCTACTTTCAAATGCAATAGGAAGTTTTGGGTTAGGTCAATCCGTTCGCGAGATATGAGAGTTTGAAGCTAAGAAATGGTTGAGAAGACAACAAATTTTTCGCAATTCTGCTGCTCCAAACGCTTAACCAGAATAGCCCAGGGAAAAAATACGCATACCGTTGTAATCGGGCGAGTTTCTACTTTCAGTTACAATAGGAATTTTTGGGTTAGGTCAATCCGTTCGCGAGATATGGGACATTGAAGCGAAGAAATGGTTGACAAGACAACAAATTTTTCGCACTTCTGCTGCTCCAATCGCTTTACCAGAATGGCCTAGGGGAAAAATAGACGTACAGTTGTAATAGGGCGAGTTTCTGCTTTCAAATGCAGTAGGAATTTTTGGGTTAGGTCAATCCGTACGCGAGATATGGGAGTTTGAAGCTAAGAAATGGTTGAGAAGAGAACAAATTTTTCGCAATTCTACTGCTCCAAACGCTTAAGCAGAATGGCCTAGGGACAAAATACGCATACCGTTGTAATCGGGCGAGTTTCTACTTTCAGATGCAATAGGAATTTTTGGGTTAGGTCAATCCGTTCGCGATATATGGGAGTTTGAAGCTAAGAAATGGTTGACAAGACAACAAATTTTTCGCAATTCTGCTGCTCCAAACGCTTAACCAGAATGGCCTAGGGAAAAAATACGCATACCGTTGTAATCGGGCGAGTTTCTACTTTCAGTTACAATAGGAATTTTTGGGTTAGGTCAATCCGTTCGCGAGATATGGGAGTTTTAAGCTAAGAAATGGTTGAGAAGACAACAAATTTTTCGCACCTCTGCTGCTCCAATCGCTTAACCAGAGTGGCCTAGGGGAAAAATACAAGTACCGTTGTAATCGTGCGAGTTTCTACTTTCAAATGCAATAGGAATTTTTGGGTTAGGTCAATCCGTTCGCGAGATATGAGAGTTTGAAGCTAAGAAATGGTTGAGATGACAACAAATTTTTCGCACCTCTGCTGCTCCAATCGCTTAACCAGAATGGCCCAGGGGAAAAATACGCATACCGTTGTAATCGGGCGAGTTTCTACTTTCAGATGCAATAGGAATTTTTGGGTTAGGTCAATCCGTTCGCGAGATATTAGAGATTGAAGCCAAGAAATGGTTGAGAAGGCAAAAAATTTTTCGCAATTCTGCTGCTCCAATCGCTTAACCAGAATGGCATAGGGAAAAATTACACATACCGCTGTAATCGGGCGAGTTTCTACTTTCCGATGCAATAGGAATTTTTGGGTTAGGCCAATCCGTTCGCGAGATATGGGAGTTTGAAGCTAAGAAATGGTTGACAAGACAACAAATTTTTCGCAATTCTGCTGCTCCAAACGCTTAACCAGCATGGCCTAGGGAAAAAATACACATACTGTTGTAATCGGGCGAGTTTCTACTTTCATACGCAACAGGAATTTTTGGGTTAGGTCAATCCGTTCGCGAGATAGGGTATTATGAAGCCAAGAAATGGTTGAGAAGGCAAAAAATTATTCGCAATTCTGCAGCTCCAAACGCTTAACCAGAATGGCCTAAGGAAAAAATACACCTACCATTGTAATCGGGCGAGTTTCTACTTTCAGATGCAATAGGAATTTTTGGGTTAGGTCAATCCGTTCGCGAGATATGGGAATATGAAGCGAAGAAATGGTTGAGAAGACAACAAATTTTTCGCACCTCTGCTGCTCCAAACGCTTAACCAGAATGGCCTAGGGAAAAAATACACATACTGTTGTAATCTGGCGAGTTTCTACTTTCACACGCAACAGGAATTTTTGGGTTAGGTCAAACCGTTCGCGAGATAGGGTAGTATGAAGCCAAGAAATGGTTGAGGAGGCAAAAAATTTTTCGCAATTCTGCAGCTCCAAACGCTTAACCAAAATGGCCTAAGGAAAAAATACACAAACCATTGTAATCGGGCGAGTTTCTACTTTCAGATGCAATAGGAATTTTTGGGTTAGGTCAATCTGTTCGCGAGATATGGGAGATTGAAGCCAAGAAATGGTTGAGAAGGCAAAAAATTTTTCGCAAATCTGCTGCTCCAATCGCTTAACCAGAATGGCATAGGGAAAAAATACACATACCGTTGTAATCGGGCGAGTTTCTACTTTCATACGCAACAGGAATTTTTGGATTAGGTCAATCTGTTCGCGAGATAGGGTATTATGAAGCCAAGAAATGGTTGAGAAGGCAGAAAATTTTTCGCAATTCTGCTGCTCCAAACGCTTAACCAGAATGGCGTAAGAAAAAAATACACATACCATTGTAATCGGGCGAGTTTCTGCTTTGAGATGCAATAGTAATTTTTGGGTTAGGTCAATCCGTTCGCGAGATATGGGAGTTTGAAGCCAAGAAATGGTTGACAAGACAACAAATTTTTCGCAATTCTGCTGCTCCAAACGCTTAACCAGAATGGCCTAGGGAAAAGATACACATACTGTTGTAATCGGGCGAGTTTCTACTTTCATACGCAACAGGAATTTTTGGGTTAGGTCAATCCGTTCGCGAGATAGGGTATTATGAAGACAAGAAATGGTTGAGGAGGCAAAAAATTTTTCGCAATTCTGCAGCTCCAAACGCTTAACCAAAATGGCCTAAGGAAAAAATACACACACCATTGTAATCGGGCGAGTTTCTACTTTCAGATGCAATAGGAATTTTTGGGTTATGTCAATCTGTTCGCGAGATATGGGAGATTGAAGCCAAGAAATGGTTGAGAAGGCAACAAATTTTTCGCAATTCTGCTGCTCCAAACGCTTAACCAGAATGGCGTAAGGAAAAAATACACATACCATTGTAATCTGGCGAGTTTCTACTTTCAGATGCAATAGTAATTTTTGGGTTAGGTCAATCCGTTCGCGAGATATGGGAGTTTGAAGCCAAGAAATGGTTGAGAAGGCAAACAATTTTTCGCAATTCTGCTGCTCCAAACGCTTAACCAGAATGGCCTAGGGAAAAAATACACATACCGTTCTAATCGGGCGAGTTTCTACTTTCCGATGCAATAGGAATTTTTGGGTTAGGCCAATCCGTTCGCGAGATATGGGAGTTTGAAGCTAAGAAATGGTTGACAGGACAACAAATTTTTCGCACTTCTGCTGCTCCAATCGCTTAATCAGGATGGCCTGAGGAAAAAATACACATACCGTTGTAATCGGACGAGTATCTACTTTCATACGCAACAGGAATTTTTGGGTTAGGTCAATCCGTTCGCGAGATATGGGAGTTTGAAGCCAAGAAATGGTTGAGAAGGCAAAAAATTTTTCGCAATTCTACTGCTCCAAACGCTTAACCAGAATGGCCTAGGGAAAAGATACACATACTGTTGTAATCGGGCGAGTTTCTACTTTCATACGCAACAGGAATTTTTGGGTTAGGTCAATCCGTTCGCGAGATAGGGTATTATGAAGACAAGAAATGGTTGAGGAGGCAAAAAATTTTTCGCAATTCTGCAGCTCCAAACGCTTAACCAAAATGGCCTAAGGAAAAAATACACACACCATTGTAATCGGGCGAGTTTCTACTTTCAGATGCAATAGGAATTTTTGGGTTATGTCAATCTGTTCGCGAGATATGGGAGATTGAAGCCAAGAAATGGTTGAGAAGGCAACAAATTTTTCGCAATTCTGCTGCTCCAAACGCTTAACCAGAATGGCGTAAGGAAAAAATACACATACCATTGTAATCTGGCGAGTTTCTACTTTCAGATGCAATAGTAATTTTTGGGTTAGGTCAATCCGTTCGCGAGATATGGGAGTTTGAAGCCAAGAAATGGTTGAGAAGGCAAACAATTTTTCGCAATTCTGCTGCTCCAAACGCTTAACCAGAATGGCCTAGGGAAAAAATACACATACCGTTGTAATCGGGCGAGTTTCTACTTTCCGATGCAATAGGAATTTTTGGGTTAGGTCAATCCGTTCGCGAGATATGGGAGTTTGAAGCTAAGAAATGGTCGAGAAGAGAACAAATTTTTCGCAATTCTGCTGCTCCAATCGCTTAACCAGAATGGCCTAGGGAAAAAATAGACATACCGTTGTAATCGGGCGAGTTTCTACTTTCAGATGCAATAGGAAATTTTGGGTTTGGTCAATCCGTTCGCGAGATATGGGACTATGAAGCGAAGAAATGGTTGAGAAGACAACAAATTATTCGCACTTCTGCTGCTCCAATCGCTTAACCAGAATGGCATAGGGAAAAAATACACATACCGTTGTAATCGGGCGAGTTTCTACTTTCAGATGCAATAGGAAATTTTGGGTTTGGTCAATCCGTTCGCGAGATATGGGACTATGAAGCGAAGAAATGGTTGAGAAGACAACAAATTATTCGCACTTCTGCTGCTCCAATCGCTTAACCAGAATGGCCTAGGGGAAAAATACACATACCGTTGTAATCGGGAGAGTTTCTACTTTCAGATGCAATAGGAATTTTTGGGTTAGGTCAATCCGTTCGCGAGATAGGGTATTATGAAGCCAAGAAATGGTTGAGAAGGCAAAAAATTTTTCGCAATTCTGCTGCTCCAAACGCTTAACCAGAATGGCCTAGAGTAAAAATACACATACCGTTGTAATCGGGCGAGTTTCTACTTTCAGATGCAATAGCAATTTTCGTGTTAGGTCAATCCGTTCGCAAGAAAAGGGAGTTTGAAGCCAAGAAATGGTTGAGAAGGCCACAAGTTTTTCGCACTTCTGCAGCTCCAAACGCTTAACCAGAATGGCGTAAGGAAAAAATACACATACCATTGTAATCTGGCGAGTTTCTACTTTCAGATGCAATAGTAATTTTTGGGTTAGGTCAATCCGTTCGCGAGATATGGGAGTTTGAAGCCAAGAAATGTTTGAGAAGGCAAACAATTTTTCGCAATTCTGCTGTTCCAAACGCTTAACCAGAATGGCCTAGGGAAAAAATACACATACCGTTTTAATCGGGCGAGTTTCTACTTTCAGATGCAATAGGAATTTTTGGGTTAGGTCTATCTGTTCGCGAGATATGGGACTTTGAAGCCAAGAAAGGGTTGAGAAGGCCACAAGTTTTTCGCACTTCTGCAGCTCCAAACGCTTAACCAGAATGGCCTAGAGAAAAATACACATACTGTTGTAATGGGGCGAGTTTCTACTTTCATACGCAACAGGAATTTTTGGGTTAGGTCAATCCGTTCGCGAGATATGGGTGTTTGAAGCCAAGAAATGGTTGAGAAGGCAAAAAATTTTTCGCATTTCTGCTGCTTCAAACGCTTAACCAGAATGGTCTAGGGAAAAAATACACATACCGTTGTAATCGGGCGAGTTTCTGCTTTCAGATGCAATAGGAATTTTTGGGTTAGGTCAATCCGTTCGCGACATATGGGAGTTTGAAGTTAAGAAATGGTTGAGAAGACAACAAATTTTTCGCAATTCTGCTGCACCAAACGCTTAACCAGAATGGCATAGGGAAAAAATACACATACCGTTGTAATCGTGCGACTTTCTACTTTCAAATGCAATAGGAATTTTTGTGTTAGATCAATCCGTTCGCGAGATATGAGATTTTGAAGCTAAGAAATGGTTGAGATGACAACAAATATTTCACAATTCTGCTGCTCCAAACGCTTAACCAGAATGGCCTATGGAAAAAATACACATACCGTTGTAATCGGACGAGTTTCTACTTTCAGTTACAATAGGAATTTTTGGGTTAGGTCAATCCGTTCGCGAGTTATGGGACTTTGAAGCTAAGAAACGGTTGACAAGACAACAAATTTTTCGCAATTCTGCTGCTCCAAACGCTTAACCAGAATGGCCTAGGGAAAAAATACACATACCGTTGTAATCGGGCGGCTTTCTACTTTCAGATGCGATAGGAATTTTTGCGTTAGGTCCATCCGTTCGCGACATATGGGAGTTTGAAGCTAAGAAATGTTTGAGAAGACAACAAATTTTTCGCAATTCTGCTGCTCCAAACGCTTAACCAGAATGGCCTAGGGAAAAAATACGCATACAGTTGTAGTCGGGCGAGTTTCTGCTTTCAGTCGCAGCAGGAATTTTTGGGTTTGGTCAATCCGTTCGCGAGATATGGGACTTTGAAGCTAAGAAATGGTTGAGAAGACAACAAATTTTCCGCACTTCTGCTGCTCCAAACGCTTAACCAGAATGGCCTAGGGAAAAAATACGGATACAGTTGTAGTCGGGCGAGTTTCTGCTTACAGACAGAGCAGGAATTTTTGGTATTGGTCAATCCGTTCGCGAGATATGGGACTTTGAAGCTAAGTAATGGTTGAGAAGACAACAAATTTTTCGCACATCTGCTGCTCCAAACGCTTAACCAGAATGGCCTAGGGAAAAAATACGCATACCGTTGTAATCGGACGAGATTCTACTTTCAGTTACAATAGGAATTTTTGGGTTAGGTCGATCCGTTCGCGAGATATGGGACTTTAAAGCTAAGAAACGGTTGACAAGACAACTAATTTTTCGCACTTCTGCTGCTCCAATCGCTTAACCAGAATGGCCTAGGGGAAAAATACACGTACCGTTGTAATCGTGCGAGTTTCTACTTTCAAATGCAATAGGAAGTTTTGGGTTAGGTCAATCCGTTCGCGAGATATGAGAGTTTGAAGCTAAGAAATGGTTGAGAAGACAACAAATTTTTCGCAATTCTGCTGCTCCAAACGCTTAACCAGAATAGCCCAGGGAAAAAATACGCATACCGTTGTAATCGGGCGAGTTTCTACTTTCAGTTACAATAGGAATTTTTGGGTTAGGTCAATCCGTTCGCGAGATATGGTACATTGAAGCGAAGAAATGGTTGACAAGACAACAAATTTTTCGCACTTCTGCTGCTCCAATCGCTTTACCAGAATGGCCTAGGGGAAAAATAGACGTACAGTTGTAATCGGGCGAGTTTCTGCTTTCAAATGCAATAGGAATTTTTGGGTTAGGTCAATCCGTTCGCGAGATATGAGAGTTTGAAGCTAAGAAATGGTTGAGAAGACAACAAATTTTTCGCACCTCTGCTGCTCCAATCGCTTAACCAGAATGGCCCAGGGGAAAAATACGCATACCGTTGTAATCGGGCGAGTTTCTACTTTCAGATGCAATAGGAATTTTTGGGTTAGGTCAATCCGTTCGCGAGATATTAGAGATTGAAGCCAAGAAATGGTTGAGAAGGCAAAAAATTTTTCGCAATTCTGCTGCTCCAATCGCTTAACCAGAATGGCATAGGGAAAAATTACACATACCGCTGTAATCGGGCGAGTTTCTACTTTCCGATGCAATAGGAATTTTTGGGTTAGGCCAATCCGTTCGCGAGATATGGGAGTTTGAAGCTAAGAAATGGTTGACAAGACAACAAATTTTTCGCAATTCTGCTGCTCCAAACGCTTAACCAGAATGGCCTAGGGAAAAAATACACATACTGTTGTAATCGGGCGAGTTTCTACTTTCATACGCAACAGGAATTTTTGGGTTAGGTCAATCCGTTCGCGAGATAGGGTATTATGAAGCCAAGAAATGGTTGAGAAGGCAAAAAATTATTCGCAATTCTGCAGCTCCAAACGCTTAACCAGAATGGCCTAAGGAAAAAATACACCTACCATTGTAATCGGGCGAGTTTCTACTTTCAGATGCAATAGGAATTTTTGGGTTAGGTCAATCCGTTCGCGAGATATGGGAATATGAAGCGAAGAAATGGTTGAGAAGACAACAAATTTTTCGCACCTCTGCTGCTCCAAACGCTTAACCAGAATGGCCTAGGGAAAAAATACACATACTGTTGTAATCTGGCGAGTTTCTACTTTCACACGCAACAGGAATTTTTGGGTTAGGTCAAACCGTTCGCGAGATAGGGTAGTATGAAGCCAAGAAATGGTTGAGGAGGCAAAAAATTTTTCGCAATTCTGCAGCTCCAAACGCTTAACCAAAATGGCCTAAGGAAAAAATACACAAACCATTGTAATCGGGCGAGTTTCTACTTTCAGATGCAATAGGAATTTTTGGGTTAGGTCAATCTGTTCGCGAGATATGGGAGATTGAAGCCAAGAAATGGTTGAGAAGGCAAAAAATTTTTCGCAAATCTGCTGCTCCAATCGCTTAACCAGAATGGCATAGGGAAAAAATACACATACCGTTGTAATCGGGCGAGTTTCTACTTTCATACGCAACAGGAATTTTTGGATTAGGTCAATCTGTTCGCGAGATAGGGTATTATGAAGCCAAGAAATGGTTGAGAAGGCAGAAAATTTTTCGCAATTCTGCTGCTCCAAACGCTTAACCAGAATGGCGTAAGAAAAAAATACACATACCATTGTAATCGGGCGAGTTTCTGCTTTGAGATGCAATAGTAATTTTTGGGTTAGGTCAATCCGTTCGCGAGATATGGGAGTTTGAAGCCAAGAAATGGTTGACAAGACAACAAATTTTTCGCAATTCTGCTGCTCCAAACGCTTAACCAGAATGGCCTAGGGAAAAGATACACATACTGTTGTAATCGGGCGAGTTTCTACTTTCATACGCAACAGGAATTTTTGGGTTAGGTCAATCCGTTCGCGAGATAGGGTATTATGAAGACAAGAAATGGTTGAGGAGGCAAAAAATTTTTCGCAATTCTGCAGCTCCAAACGCTTAACCAAAATGGCCTAAGGAAAAAATACACACACCATTGTAATCGGGCGAGTTTCTACTTTCAGATGCAATAGGAATTTTTGGGTTATGTCAATCTGTTCGCGAGATATGGGAGATTGAAGCCAAGAAATGGTTGAGAAGGCAACAAATTTTTCGCAATTCTGCTGCTCCAAACGCTTAACCAGAATGGCGTAAGGAAAAAATACACATACCATTGTAATCTGGCGAGTTTCTACTTTCAGATGCAATAGTAATTTTTGGGTTAGGTCAATCCGTTCGCGAGATATGGGAGTTTGAAGCCAAGAAATGGTTGAGAAGGCAAACAATTTTTCGCAATTCTGCTGCTCCAAACGCTTAACCAGAATGGCCTAGGGAAAAAATACACATACCGTTGTAATCGGGCGAGTTTCTACTTTCCGATGCAATAGGAATTTTTGGGTTAGGTCAATCCGTTCGCGAGATATGGGAGTTTGAAGCTAAGAAATGGTTGAGAAGAGAACAAATTTTTCGCAATTCTGCTGCTCCAATCGCTTAACCAGAATGGCCTAGGGAAAAAATAGACATACCGTTGTAATCGGGCGAGTTTCTACTTTCAGACGCAACAGGAATTTTTGGGTTGGGTCAATCCGTTCGCGAGATATGGGAGGTTGAAGCCAAGAAATGGTTGAGAACGCAACAAATTTTTCGCAATTCTGCTTCTGCAAACGCTTAACCAGAATGGCCCAGGGAAAAAATACACATACCATTGTAATCGGGCGAGTTTCTGCTTTCATACGCAACAGGAATTTTTGGGTCAGGTCAATCCGTTCGCGAGATATGGGAGTTTGAAACCAAGAAATGTTTGAGAAGGCAAAAAATTTTGCGCAATTCTGCTGCTCCAAATGCTTAACCAGAATGGCATAGGGAAAAAATACACATACCGTTGTAATCGGGCGAGTTTCTACTTTCAGATGCAATAGGAAATTTTGGGTTTGGTCAATCCGTTCGCGAGATATGGGACTATGAAGCGAAGAAATGGTTGAGAAGACAACAAATTATTCGCACTTCTGCTGCTCCAATCGCTTAACCAGAATGGCCTAGGGGAAAAATACACATACCGTTGTAATCGGGAGAGTTTCTACTTTCAGATGCAATAGGAATTTTTGGGTTAGGTCAATCCGTTCGCGAGATAGGGTATTATGAAGCCAAGAAATGGTTGAGAAGGCAAAAAATTTTTCGCAATTCTGCTGCTCCAAACGCTTAACCAGAATGGCCTAGAGTAAAAATACACATACCGTTGTAATCGGGCGAGTTTCTACTTTCAGATGCAATAGCAATTTTCGTGTTAGGTCAATCCGTTCGCAAGAAAAGGTAGTTTGAAGCCAAGAAATGGTTGAGAAGGCCACAAGTTTTTCGCACTTCTGCAGCTCCAAACGCTTAACCAGAATGGCGTAAGGAAAAAATACACATACCATTGTAATCTGGCGAGTTTCTACTTTCAGATGCAATAGTAATTTTTGGGTTAGGTCAATCCGTTCGCGAGATATGGGAGTTTGAAGCCAAGAAATGTTTGAGAAGGCAAACAATTTTTCGCAATTCTGCTGCTCCAAACGCTTAACCAGAATGGCCTAGGGAAAAAATACACATACCGTTTTAATCGGGCGAGTTTCTACTTTCAGATGCAATAGGAATTTTTGGGTTAGGTCTATCTGTTCGCGAGATATGGGACTTTGAAGCCAAGAAAGTGTTGAGAAGGCCACAAGTTTTTCGCACTTCTGCAGCTCCAAACGCTTAACCAGAATGGCCTAGAGAAAAATACACATACTGTTGTAATGGGGCGAGTTTCTACTTTCATACGCAACAGGAATTTTTGGGTTAGGTCAATCCGTTCGCGAGATATGGGACTTTGAAGCCAAGAAATGGTTGAGAAGCCAAATAATTTTTCGCAATTCTGCTGCTCCACACGCTTAACCAGAATGGCCTAGGGAAAAAATACACATACCGTTTTAATCGGGCGAGTTTCTACTTTCAGATGCAATAGGAAATTTTGGGTTTGGTCAATCCGTTCGCGAGATATGGGACTATGAAGCGAAGAAATGGTTGATAAGACAACAAATTATTCGCACTTCTGCTGCTCCAATCGCTTAACCAGAATGGCCTAGGGAAAAAATACACCTACCATTGTAATCGGGCGAGTTTCTACTTTCAGATGCAATAGGAATTTTTGGGTTAGGTCAATCCGTTCGCGAGACATGGGAGTTTGAAGCTAAGAAATGGTTGAGAAGAGAACAAATTTTTCGCAATTCTGCTGCTCCAATCGCTTAACCAGAATGGCCTAGGGAAAAAATAGACATACCGTTGTAATCGGGCGAGTTTCTACTTTCAGACGCAACAGGAATTTTCGGGTCGGGTCAATCCGTTCGCGAGATATGGGAGGTTGAAGCCAAGAAATGGTTGAGAACGCAACAAATTTTTCGCAATTCTGCTTCTGCAAACGCTTAACCAGAATGGCCCAGGGAAAAAATACACATACCATTGTAATCGGGCGAGTTTCTACTTTCAGTTACAATAGGAATTTTTGGGTTAGGTCAATCCGTTCGCGAGATATGGTAGTTTGAAGCTAAGAAATGGTTGACAAGACAACAAATTTTTCGCACTTCTGCTGCTCCAATCGCTTTACCAGAATTGCCTAGGGGAAAAATACACGTACAGTTGTAATCGGGCGAGTTTCTGCTTTCAAATGCAGTAGGAATTTTTGGGTTAGGTCAATCCGTACGCGAGATACGGGAGTTTGAAGCTAAGAAATGGTTGAGAAGAGAACAAATTTTTCGCAATTCTACTGCTCCAAACGCTTAAGCAGAATGGCCTAGGGAATAAATACGCAAACCGTTGTAATCGGGCGAGTTTCTACTTTCAGATGCAATAGGAATTTTTGGGTTAGGTCAATCCGTTCGCGATATATGGGAGTTTGAAGCTAAGAAATGGTTGACAAGACAACTAATTTTTCGCAATTCTGCTGCTTCAAACGATTAACCAGAATGGTCTAGGGAAAAAATACGCATACCGTTGTAATCGGGCGAGTTTCTACTTTCAGTTACAATAGGAATTTTTGGGTTAGGTCACTCCGTTCGCGAGATATGGGACATTGAAGCGAAGAAATGGTTGACAAGACAACAAATTTTTCGCACCTCTGCTGCTCCAATCGCTTAACCAGAATGGCCTAGGGGAAAAATACGCATACCGTTGTAATCGGGCGAGTTTCTACTTTCAGATGCAATAGGAATTTTTGGGATAGGTCAATCCGTTCGCGAGATATGGGAGTTTTAAGACAAGAAATGGTTGAGAAGGCAAAAAATTTTTCGCAATTCTGCTGCTCCAAACGCTTAACCAGAATGGCCTAGGGAAAAAATACACATACCCTTGTAATCGGGCGAGTTTCTACTTTCAGATGCAACAGGATTTTTTGGGTTTGGTCAATCCGTTCGCGAGATATGGAACATTGAAGCGAAGAAATGGTTGACAAGACAACAGATTTTTCGCACCTCTGCAGCTCCAATCGCTTAACCAGAATGGCCTAGGGGAAAAATACGCATACCGTTCTAATCGGGCGAGTTTCTACTTTTAGATGCAATAGGAATTTTTGGGATAGGTCAATCCGTTCGCGAGATATGGGAGCTTGAAGCTAAGAAATGGTTGAGAAGAAAACAATTTTTTCGCAATTCTGCTGCTCCAAACGCTTAAGCAGAATGGTCTAGGTAGAAAATATACATACCGTTGTAATCGGGCGAGTTTCTACTTTCAGTTACAATAGGAATTTTTGGGTTAGGTCAATCCGTTCGCGAGATATGGGAGTTTGAAGCTAAGAAATGGTTGACAAGACAACAAATTTTTCGCAATTCTGCTGCTTCAAACGCTTAACCAGAATAGCCCAGGGAAAAAATGCGCATACCGTTGTAATCGGGCGAGTTTCTACTTTCAGATGCAATAGGAATTTTTGGGTTAGGTCAATCCGTTCGCGATATATGGGAGTTTGAAGCTAAGAAATGGTTGACAAGACAACAAATTTTTCGCAATTCTGCTGCTTCAAACGATTAACCAGAATGGTCTAGGGAAAAAATACGCATACCGTTGTAATCGGGCGAGTTTCTACTTTCAGTTACAATAGGAATTTTTGGGTTAGGTCAATCCGTTCCCGATATATGGGAGTTTGAAGCTAAGAAATGTTTGACAAGACAACAAATTTTTCGCAATTCTGCTGCTTCAAACGATTAACCAGAATGGTCTAGGGAAAAAATACGCATACCGTTGTAATCGGGCGAGTTTCTACTTTCAGTTACAATAGAAATTTTTGGGTTAGGTCAATCCGTTCTCGAGATATGGGACATTGAAGCGAAGAAATGGTTGACAAGACAACAAATTTTTCGCACTTCTGCTGCTCCAATCGCTTTACAAGAATGGCCTAGGGGAAAAGTAGACGTACAGTTGTAATCGGGCGAGTTTTTGCTTTCAAATGCAGTAGGAATTTTTGGGTTAGGTCAATCCGTACGCGAGATATGGGAGTTTGAAGCTAAGAAATGGTTGAGAAGAGAACAAATTTTTCGCAATTCTACTGCTACAAACGCTTAAGCAGAATGGCCTAGGGAAAAAATACGCATACCGTTGTAATCGGGCGAGTTTCTACTTTCAGATGCAATAGGAATTTTGGGGTTAGGTCAATCCGTTCGCAATATATGGGAGTTTGAAGCTAAGAAATGGTTGACAAGACAACAAATTTTTCGCAATTCTGCTGCTTCAAACGATTAACCAGAATGGTCTAGGGAAAAAATACGCATACCGTTGTAATCGGGCGAGTTTCTACTTTCAGTTACAGTAGGAATTTTTGGGTTAGGTCAATCCGTTCGCGAGATATGGGACATTGAAGCGAAGAAATGGTTGACAAGACAAAAAATTTTTCGCACTTCTGCTGCTCCAATCGCTTTACCAGAATGGCCTAGGGGAAAAATACACGTACAGTTGTAATCGGGCGAGTTTCTACTTTCAAATGCAGTAGGAATTTTTGGGTTAGGTCAATCCGTACGCGAGATACGGGAGTTTGAAGCTAAGAAATGGTTGAGAAGAGAACAAATTTTTCGCAATTCTACTGCTCCAAACGTTTAAGCAGAATGGCCTAGGGAAAAAATACACATACCCTTGTAATCGGGCGAGTTTTTACTTTCAGATGCAACAGGAATTTTTGGGTTTGGTCAATCCGTTCGCGAGATATGGGAGTTTGAAGCTAAGAAATGGTTGACAAGACAACAAATTTTTCGCAATTCTGCTGCTTCAAACGATTAACCAGTATGGTCTAGGGAAAAAATACGCATACCGTTGTAATCGGGCGAGTTTCTACTTTCAGTTACAATAGGAATTTTTGGTTTAGGTCAATCCGTTCGCGAGATATGGGACATTGAAGCGAAGAAATGGTTGACAAGACAACAAATTTTTCGCACCTCTGCTGCTCCAATCGCTTAACCAGAATGGCCTAGGGGAAAAATACGCATACCGTTGTAATCGGGCGAGTTTCTACTTTCAGATGCAACAGGAATTTTTGGGTTAGGTCAATCCGTTCGCGAGATATGGGAGTTTTAAGACAAGAAATGGTTGAGAAGGCAAAAAATTTTTCGCAATTCTGCTGCTCCAAACGCTTAACCAGAATGGCCTAGGGAAAAAATACACATACCCTTGTAATCGGGCGAGTTTCTACTTTCAGATGCAACAGGAATTTTTGGGTTTGGTAAATCCGTTCGCGAGATATGGAACATTGAAGCGAAGAAATGGTTGACAAGACAACAGATTTTTCGCACCTCTGCAGCTCCAATCGCTTAACCAGAATGGCCTAGGGGAAAAATACGCATACCGTTCTAATCGGGCGAGTTTCTACTTTTAGATGCAATAGGAATTTTTGGGATAGGTCAATCCGTTCGCGAGATATGGGAGTTTGAAGCTAAGAAATGGTTGAGAAGAAAACAAATTTTTCGCATTTCTGCTGCTCCAAACGCTTAAGCAGAATGGCCTAGGGAAAAAATACGCACACCGTTGTAATCGGGCGAGTTTCTACTTTCAGTTGCAATAGAAATTTTTGGGTTAGGTCAATCCGTTCGCGAGATATGGGACATTGAAGCGAAGAAATGGTTGACAAGACAACAAATTTTTCGCACCTCTGCAGCTCCAATCGCTTAACCAGAATGGCCTAGGGGAAAAATACGCATACCGTTGTAATCGTGCGAGTTTCTACTTTCAGATGCAATAGGAATTTTTGGGTTAGGTCAATCCGTTCGCGAGATATGGGAGTTTGAAGCTAAGAAATGGTTGAGAAGAAAACAAATTTTTCGCAATTCTGCTGCTCCAAACGCTTAACCAGATTGGCCTAGGGAAAAAATACGCATACCGTTGTAATCGGGCGAGTTTCCACTTTCAGTTACAATAGGAATTTTTGGGTCTGGTCAATCCGTTCACGAGATATGGGACTTTGAAGCTAAGAAATGGTTGACAAGACAACAAATTTTTCGCAATTCTGCTGCTCCAATCACTTAACCAGAATGGCCTAGGGGAAAAATACGCATACCGTTGTAATCGTGCGAGTTTCTACTTTCAGATGCAATAGGAATTTTTGGGTTAGGTCAATCCGTTCGCGATATGTGGGAGTTTGAAGCTAAGAAATGGTTGACAAGACAACAAATTTTTCGCAATTCTGCTGCTTCAAACGATTAACCAGAATGGTCTAGGGAAAAAATACGCATACCGTTGTAATCGGGCGAGTTTCTACTTTCAATTACAATAGGAATTTTTGGGTTAGGTCAATCCGTTCGCGAGATATGGGACATTGAAGCGAAGAAATGGTTGACAAGACAACAAATTTTTCGCACTTCTGCTGCTCCAATCGCTTTACCAGAATGGCCTAGGGGAAAAATACACGTACAGTTGTAATCGGGCGAGTTTCTGCTTTCAAATGCAGTAGGAATTTTTGGGTTAGGTCAATCCGTACGCGAGATACGGGAGTTTGAAGCTAAGAAATGGTTGAGAAGAGAACAAATTTTTCGCAATTCTACTGCTCCAAACGCTTAAGCAGAATGGCCTAGGGAAAAAATACGCATACCGTTGTAATTGGGCGAGTTTCTACTTTCAGATGCAATAGGAATTTTTGGGTTAGGTCAATCCGTTCGCGATATATGGGAGTTTGAAGCTAAGAAATGGTTGACAAGACAACAAATTTTTCGCAATTCTGCTGCTTCAAACGATTAACCAGAATGGTCTAGGGAAAAAATACGCATACCGTTGTAATCGGGCGAGTTTCTACTTTCAGTTACAATAGGAATTTTTGGGTTAGGTCAATCCGTTCGCGAGATATGGGACATTGAAGCGAAGAAATGGTTGACAAGACAACAAATTTTTCGCACCTCTGCAGCTCCAATCGCTTAACCAGAATGGCCTAGGGGAAAATTACGCATACCGTTGTAATCGGGCGAGTTTCTACATTTAGATGCAATAGGAATTTTTGGGTTAGGTCAATCCGTTCGCCAGATATGGGAGTTTGAAGACAAGAAATGGTTGAGAAGGCAAAAAAATTTTTCGCAATTCTGCTGCTCCAAACGCTTAACCAGAATGGCATAGGGAAAAAATACGCATACCGTTGTAATCGGGCGAGATTCTACTTTCAGTTACAATAGGAATTTTTGCGTCAGGTCAATCCGTTCGCGAGATATGGGACTTTGAAGCTAAGAAATGGTTGACAAGACAACAAATTTTTCGCAATTCTGCTGCTCCATACGCTTAACCAGAATGGCCTAGGGAACAAATACGCATACAGTTGTAGTCGGGCGAGTTTCTGCTTTCAGTTACAATAGGAATTTTTGGGTTAGGTCAATCCGTTCGCGAGATATGGGAGTTTGAAGACAAGAAATGGTTGACGAATGCAAAAAATTTTTCGCAATTCTGCTGCTCCAAACGCTTAACCAGAATGGCCTAGGGAAAAAATACACATACCCTTGTAATCGGGCGAGTTTCTACTTTCAGATGCAACAGGAATATTTGGGTTAGGTCAATCCGTTCGCGACATATGGGACTTTGAAGCTAAGAAATGGTTAAGAAGACAACAAATTTTTCGCACTTCTGCTGCTCCAAACGCTTAACCAGAATGGCCTAGGGAAAAAATACCCATACCGTTGTAATCGGGCGAGTTTCTACTTTCAGATGCAATAGGAATTTTTGGGTTAGGTCAATCCGTTCGCGAGATATGGGAGTTTGAAGACAAGAAATGGTTGAGAATGCAAAAAATTTTTCGCAATTCTGCTGCTCCAAACGCTTAACCAGAATGGCATAGGGAAAAAATACGCATACCGTTGTAATCGGGCGAGATTCTACTTTCAGTTACAATAGGAATTTTTGCGTCAGGCCAATCCGTTCGCGAGATATGGGACTTTGAAGCTAAGAAATGGTTGACAAGACAACAAATTTTTCGCAATTCTGCAGCTCCAATCGCTTAACCAGAATGGCCTAGGGGAAAATTACGCATACCGTTGTAATCGGGCGAGTTTCTACATTTAGATGCAGTAGGAATTTTTGGGTTAGGTCAATCCGTTCGCGACATATGGGAGTTTGAAGCTAAGAAATGGTTGAGAAGTCAACAAATTTTTCGCAATTCTGCTGCTCCATACGCTTAACCAGAATGGCCTAGGGAAAAAATACGCATGCAGTTGTAGTCGGGCGAGTTTCTGCTTTCAGTTACAATAGGAATTTTTGGGTTAGGTCAATCCGTTCGCGAGATATGGGACATTGAAGCGAAGAAATGGTTGACAAGACAACAAATTTTCCGCACTTCTGCTGCTCCAATCGCTTTACCAGAATGGCCTAGGGTAAAAATACACGTACAGTTGTAATCGGGCGGGTTTCTACTTTCAAATGCAGTAGGAATTTTTGTGTTAGGTCAATCCGTACGCGAGATATGGGAGTTTGAAGCTAAGAAATGGTTGAGAAGAGAACAAATTTTTCGCAATTCTACTGCTCCAAACGCTTAACCAGAATAGCCTAGGGAAAAAATACGCATACCGTTGTAATCGGGCGAGTTTCTACTTTCAGTTACAATAGGAATTTTTGGGTTAGGTCAATCCGTTCGCGAGATATGGGACATTGAAGCGAAGAAATGGTTGACAAGACAACAAATTTTTCGCACCTCTGCTGCTCCAATCGCTTAACCAGAATGGCCTAGGGGAAAAATACACATACCGTTGTAATCGGGCGAGTTTCTACTTTCAAATGCAATAGGAATTTTTGGGTTAGGTCAATCCGTTCGCGAGATATGGGAGTTTTAAGACAAGAAATAGTTGAGAAGGCAAAAAATTTTTCGCAATTCTGCTGCTCCAAACGCTTAACCAGAATGGCCTAGGGAAAAAATACACATACCCTTGTAATCGGGCGAGTTTCTACTTTCAGATGCAACAGGAATTTTTGGGTTAGGTCAATCCGATCGCGACATATGGGACTTTGAAGCTAAGAAATGGTTGAGAAGACAACAAATTTTTCGCACTTCTCCTGCTCCAATCGCTTTACCAGAATGGCCTAGGGGAAAAATACACGTACAGTTGTAATCGGGCGAGTTTCTACTTTCAAATGCATTAGGAATTTTTGGGTTAGGTCAATCCGTACGCGAGATATGGGAGTTTGAATCTAAGAAATGGTTGAGAAGAGAACAAATTTTTCGCAATTCTGCTGCTCCAAACGCTTAACCAGAATGGCGTAGGGAAAAAATACGCACACCGTTGTAATCGGGCGAGTTTCTACTTTCAGTTGCAATAGGAATTTTTGGGTTACGTCAATCCGTTCGCGAGATATGGTACATTGAAGCGAAGAAATGGTTGACAAGGCAACAAATTTTTCGCACCTCTGCAGCTCCAATTGCTTAACCAGCATGGCCTAGGCGAAAAATACGCATACCGTTGTAATCGGGCGAGTTTCTACTTTTAGATGCAATAGGAATTTTTGGGTTAGGTCAATCCGTTCGCGAGATATGGGAGTTTGAAGCTAAGAAATGGTTGAGAAGAGAACAAATTTTTCGCAACTCCGCTGCTCCAAACGCTTAACCAGAATGGCCCAGGGAAAAAATACGCATACCGTTGTAATGGGGCGAGTTTCTACTTTCAGATGCAATAGGAATTTTTGGGTTAGGTCAATCGGTTCGCGACATATGGGAGTTTGAAGCTAAGAAATGGTTGAGAAGACAACAAATTTTTCGCAATTCTGCTGCTCCATACGCTTAACCAGAATGGCCTAGGGAAAAAATACGCATACTGTTGTAGTCGGGCGAGTTTCTGCTTTCAGTTACAATAGGAATTTTTGGGTTAGGTCAATCCGTTCGCGAGATATGGGACATTGAAGCGAAGAAATGGTTGACAAGACAACAAATTTTCCGCACTTCTGCTGCTCCAATCGCTTTACCAGAATGGCCTAGGGTAAAAATACACGTACAGTTGTAATCGGGCGGGTTTCTACTTTCAAATGCAGTAGGAATTTTTGTGTTAGGTCAATCCGTACGCGAGATATGGGAGTTTGAAGCTAAGAAATGGTTGAGAAGAGAACAAATTTTTCGCAATTCTACTGCTCCAAACGCTTAACCAGAATAGCCTAGGGAAAAAATACGCATACCGTTGTAATCGGGCGAGTTTCTACTTTCAGTTACAATAGGAATTTTTGGGTTAGGTCAATCCGTTCGCGAGATATGGGACATTGAAGCGAAGAAATGGTTGACAAGACAACAAATTTTTCGCACCTCTGCTGCTCCAATCGCTTAACCAGAATGGCCTAGGGGAAAAATACACATACCGTTGTAATCGGGCGAGTTTCTACTTTCAAATGCAATAGGAATTTTTGGGTTAGGTCAATCCGTTCGCGAGATATGGGAGTTTTAAGACAAGAAATAGTTGAGAAGGCAAAAAATTTTTCGCAATTCTGCTGCTCCAAACGCTTAACCAGAATGGCCTAGGGAAAAAATACACATACCCTTGTAATCGGGCGAGTTTCTACTTTCAGATGCAACAGGAATTTTTGGGTTAGGTCAATCCGATCGCGACATATGGGACTTTGAAGCTAAGAAATGGTTGAGAAGACAACAAATTTTTCGCACTTCTCCTGCTCCAATCGCTTTACCAGAATGGCCTAGGGGAAAAATACACGTACAGTTGTAATCGGGCGAGTTTCTACTTTCAAATGCAGTAGGAATTTTTGGGTTAGGTCAATCCGTACGCGAGATATGGGAGTTTGAATCTAAGAAATGGTTGAGAAGAGAACAAATTTTTCGCAATTCTGCTGCTCCAAACGCTTAACCAGAATGGCGTAGGGAAAAAATACGCACACCGTTGTAATCGGGCGAGTTTCTACTTTCAGTTGCAATAGGAATTTTTGGGTTACGTCAATCCGTTCGCGAGATATGGTACATTGAAGCGAAGAAATGGTTGACAAGGCAACAAATTTTTCGCACCTCTGCAGCTCCAATTGCTTAACCAGCATGGCCTAGGCGAAAAATACGCATACCGTTGTAATCGGGCGAGTTTCTACTTTTAGATGCAATAGGAATTTTTGGGTTAGGTCAATCCGTTCGCGAGATATGGGAGTTTGAAGCTAAGAAATGGTTGAGAAGAGAACAAATTTTTCGCAATTCCGCTGCTCCAAACGCTTAACCAGAATGGCCCAGGGAAAAAATACGCATACCGTTGTAATGGGGCGAGTTTCTACTTTCAGATGCAATAGGAATTTTTGGGTTAGGTCAATCGGTTCGCGACATATGGGAGTTTGAAGCTAAGAAATGGTTGAGAAGACAACAAATTTTTCGCAATTCTGCTGCTCCATACGCTTAACCAGAATGGCCTAGGGAAAAAATACGCATACTGTTGTAGTCGGGCGAGTTTCTGCTTTCAGTTACAATAGGAATTTTTGGGTTAGGTCAATCCGTTCGCGAGATATGGGACATTGAAGCGAAGAAATGGTTGACAAGACAACAAATTTTCCGCACTTCTGCTGCTCCAATCGCTTTACCAGAATGGCCTAGGGTAAAAATACACGTACAGTTGTAATCGGGCGGGTTTCTACTTTCAAATGCAGTAGGAATTTTTGTGTTAGGTCAATCCGTACGCGAGATATGGGAGTTTGAAGCTAAGAAATGGTTGAGAAGAGAACAAATTTTTCACAATTCTACTGCTCCAAACGCTTAACCAGAATAGCCTAGGGAAAAAATACGCATACCGTTGTAATCGGGCGAGTTTCTACTTTCAGTTACAATAGGAATTTTTGGGTTAGGTCAATCCGTTCGCGAGATATGGGACATTGAAGCGAAGAAATGGTTGACAAGACAACAAATTTTTCGCACCTCTGCTGCTCCAATCGCTTAACCAGAATGGCCTAGGGGAAAAATACACATACCGCTGTAATCGGGCGAGTTTCTACTTTCAGATGCAATAGGAATTTTTGGGTTAGGTCAATCCGTTCGCGAGATATGGGAGTTTTAAGACAAGAAATAGTTGAGAAGGCAAAAAATTTTTCGCACTTCTCTTGCTCCAATCGCTTTACCAGAATGGCCTAGGGGAAAAATACACGTACAGTTGTAATCGGGCGAGTTTCTACTTTCAAATGCAGTAGGAATTTTTGGGTTAGGTCAATCCGTACGCGATATATGGGAGTTTGAAGCTAAGAAATGGTTGAGAAGAGAACAAATTTTTCGCAATTCTGCTGCTCCAAACGCTTAACCAGAATGGCGTAGGGAAAAAATACGCACACCGTTGTAATCGGGCGAGTTTCTACTTTCAGTTGCAATAGGAATTTTTGGGTCAGGTCAATCCGTTCGCGAGATATGGTACATTGAAGGGAAGAAATGGTTGACAAGACAACAAATTTTTCGCACCTCTGCAGCTCCAATCGCTTAACCAGCATGGCCTAGGCGAAAAATACGCATACCGTTGTAATCGGGCGAGTTTCTACTTTTAGGTGCAATACGAATTTTTGGGTTAGGTCAATCCGTTCATGAGATATGGGAGTTTGAAGCTAAGAAATGGTTGAGAAGAGGACAAATTTTTCGCAATTCTGCTGCTCCAAACGCTTAACCAGAATGGCCTAGGGAAAAAATACGCACACCGTTGTAATCGGGCGAGTTTCTACTTTCAGTTGCAATAGGAATTTTTGGGTTAGGTCAATCCGTTCGCGAGATATGGTACATTGAAGACAAGAAATGGTTGAGAAGGCAAAAAATTTTTCGCAATTCTGCTGCTTCAAACGATTAACCAGAATGGCCTAGGGCAAAAATACACATACCCTTGTAATCGGGCGAGTTTCTACTTTCAGATGCAACAGGAATTTTTGGGTTAGGTCTATCCGTTCGCGACATATGGGACTTTGAAGCTAAGAAATGGTTGAGAAGACAACAAATTTTAGCACTTCTGCTGCTCCAAACGCTTAACCAGAATGGCCTAGGGAAAAAATACCCATACCGTTGTACTCGGGCGAGTTTCTACGTTCAGATGCAATAGGAATTTTTGGGTTAGGTCAATCCGTTCGCGAGATATGGGAGTTTGAAGACAAGAAATGGTTGAGAAGGCAAAAAAATTTTTCGCAATTCTGCTGCTCCAAACGCTTAACCAGAATGGCATAGGGAAAAAATACGCATACCGTTGTAATCGGGCGAGATTCTACTTTCAGTTACAATAGGAATTTTTGCGTCAGGTCAATCCGTTCGCGAGATATGGGACTTTGAAGCTAAGAAATGGTTGACAAGACAACAAATTTTTCGCAATTCTGCTGCTCCAAACGCTTAACCAGAATGGCCCAGGGAAAAAATACGCATACCGTTGTAATCGGGCGAGTTTCTACTTTTAGATCCAATAGGAATTTTTGGGTTAGGTCAATCCGTTCGCGAGATATGGGAGTTTGAAGCTAAGAAATGGTTGAGAAGAGAACAAATTTTTCGCAATTCTGCTGCTCCAAACGCTTAACCAGAATGTCCTAGGAAAAAAAACGCATACCGTTGTAATCGAGCGAGTTTCTACTTTCAGATGCAATAGGAATTTTTGGGTTAGGTCAATCCGTTCGCGACATATGGGACACTGAAACGAAGAAATGGTTGACAAGACAACAAATTTTTCGCACCTCTGCTGCTCCAATCGCTTAACCAGAATGGCCTAGGGAAAAAATACGCATACCGTTGTAATCGGGCGAGTTTCTACTTTCAGTTACAATAGGAATTTTTGGGTTTGGTCAATCCGTTCGCGAGATATGGGACATTGAAGCGAAGAAATGGTTGATAAGACAACAAATTTTTCGCACCTCTGCTGCTCCAATCGCTTAACCAGAATGGCCTAGGGGGAAAAAAGCGTACCGTTGTAATCGGGCGAGTTTCTACTTTCAGATACAATAGGAATTTTTGGGTTTCGGTCAATCTGCTTGCGACATATGGGACTTTGAAGCTAAGAAATGGTTGAGAAGACAAAAAATTTTTCGCAATTCTGCTCCTCCAAACTCTTAACCAGAATAGCCTAGGGAAAAAATACACATACCGTTGTAATCGGGCGAGTTTCTACTTTCAGATGCAATAGGAATTTTTGGGTTAGGTCAATCCGTTCGCGAGATATGAGAGTTTGAAGCTAGGAAATGGTTGAGAAGAGAACAAATTTTTCGCAATTCTGCTGCTCCAAACGCTTAACCAGAATGTCCTAGGAAAAAAAACGCATACCGTTGTAATCGGGCGAGTTTCTACTTTCAGACGCAGCAGGAATTTTTGGGTTTGGTCAATCCGTTTGCGAGATATGGGACTTTGCAGCTAAGAAATGGTTGAGAAGAGAACAAATTTTTCGCAATTCTGCTGCTCCAAACGCTTAACCAGATTGGCCTAGGGAAAAAATACGCATACCGTTGTAATCGGGCGAGTTTCCACTTTCAGTTACAATAGGAATTTTTGGGTCTGGTCAATCCGTTCACGAGATATGGGACTTTGAAGCTAAGAAATGGTTGACAAGACAACAAATTTTTCGCAATTCTGCTGCTCCAATCACTTAACCAGAATGGCCTAGGGGAAAAAAAACGTACCGTTGTAATCGGGCGAGTTTCTACTTTCAAATGCAATAGGAATTTTTGGGTTAGGTCAATCCGTACGCGAGATATGGGTGATTGAAGCTAAGAAATGGTTGAGAAGACAACAAATTTTTCGCAATTCTGCTGCTCCAAACTCTTCACCAGAATGGCCTAGGGAAATAATTCACATACCGTTGTAATCGGGCGAGTTTCTACTTTCAGATGCAATAGGAATTGTTGGGTTAGGTCAACCCGTTCGCGAGATATGGGAGTGTGAAGCTAACAGATGGTTGAGAAGACAACAAATTTTTCGCACTTCTGCTGCTCCAAACCCTTAACCAGAATGGCCTAGGGAAAAAATACGCATACCGTTGTAATCCGGCGAGTTTCTACTTTCAGACGCAGCCGGAATTTTTGGGTTTGGTCAATCCGTTTGCGAGGTATGGGCCTTTGAAGCTAAGAAATGGTTGAGAAGAAAACAAATTTTTCGCAATTCTGCTGCTCCAAACGCTTAACCAGAATGGCATAGGGAAAAAATACGCATACCGTTGTAATCGGGCGAGTTCCTACTTTCAGACGCAGCAGGAATTTTTGGGTTAGGTCAAATCGTTCGCGAGATATGGGAGTTTGAAGCTAAGAAATGGTTGAGAAGACAACAAATTTTTCGCACTGCTGCTGCTCCAAACGCTTAACCAGAATGGTCTAGGGACAAAATATACATACCGTTGTAATCGGGCGAGTTTCCACTTTCAGACGCAGCAGGAATTTTTGGGTCAGGTCAAATCGTTCGCGAGATATGGGAGTATGAAGCTAAGAAATGGTTGAGAAGACAACAAATTTTTCGCACTTCTGCTGCTCCAAACGCTTAACCAGAATGGCCTAGGGAAAAAATACACATACAGTTGTAATCGGGCGAGTATCTACTTTCAGATGCAACAGGAATATTTGGGTTAGGTCAACCCGTTCGAGAGATATGGGAGTTTGAAGCTAAGAAATGGTTGAGAAGACAACAAATTTTTCGCACTTCTGCTGCTCCAAACCCTTAACCAGAATGGCCTAGGGAAAAAATACGCATACCGTTGTAATCGGGCGAGTTTCTACTTTCAGACGCAGCAGGAATTTTTGGGTTAGGTCAATCCGTTCGCGAGATATGGGAGTTTGAAGCTACGAAATGGTTGAGAAGAGAACAAATTTTTCGCAATTCTGCTGCTCCAAACTCTTAACCAGAATGGCCTAGGGGAAAAATACACATACCGTTGTAATCGGGCGAGTTTCTGCTTTCAGATGCAATAGGAATTTTTGGGTTAGGTCAATCAGTTCGCGACATATGGGAGTTTGAAGCGAAGAATTGGTTGAGAAGACAACAAATTTTTCGCACTTCTGCTGGTTCAAACGCTTAACCAGAATGGCCTAGGGAAAAAATACACATACAGTTGTAATCGGGCGAGTGTCTACTTGCAGATGCAACAGGAATTTTTGGGTTAGGTCAACCCGTTCGCGAGATATGGGAGTTTGAAGCTAACAGATGGTTGAGAAGACAACAAATTTTTCGCACTTCTGCTGCTCCAAACCCTTAACCAGAATGGCCTAGGGAAAAAATACGCATACCGTTGCAATCCGGCGAGTTTCTACTTTCAGACGCAGCCGGAATTTTTGGGTTTGGTCAATCCGTTTGCGAGGTATGGGCCTTTGAAGCTAAGAAATGGTTGAGAAGAAAACAAATTTTTCGCAATTCTGCTGCTCCAAACGCTTAACCAGAATGGCATAGGGAAAAAATACGCATACCGTTGTAATCGGGCGAGTTCCTACTTTCAGACGCAGCAGGAATTTTTGGGTTAGGTCAAATCGTTCGCGAGATATGGGAGTTTGAAGCTAAGAAATGGTTGAGAAGACAACAAATTTTTCGCACTGCTGCTGCTCCAAACGCTTAACCAGAATGGTCTAGGGACAAAATATACATACCGTTGTAATCGGCCGAGTTTCTACTTTCAGACGCAGCAGGAATTTTTGGGTCAGGTCAAATCGTTCGCGAGATATGGGAGTATGAAGCTAAGAAATGGTTGAGAAGACAACAAATTTTTCGCACTTCTGCTGCTCCAAACGCTTAACCAGAATGGCCTAGGGAAAAAATACACATACAGTTGTAATCGGGCGAGTATCTACTTTCAGATGCAACAGGAATATTTGGGTTAGGTCAACCCGTTCGAGAGATATGGGAGTTTGAAGCTAAGAAATGGTTGAGAAGACAACAAATGTTTCGCACTTCTGCTGCTCCAAACCCTTAACCAGAATGGCCTAGGGAAAAAATACGCATACCGTTGTAATCGGGCGAGTTTCTACTTTCAGACGCAGCAGGAATTTTTGGGTTAGGTCAATCCGTTCGCGAGATATGGGAGTTTGAAGCTAAGAAATGGTTGAGAAGACAACAAATTTTTCGCACTGCTGCTGCTCCAAACGCTTAACCAGAATGGTCTAGGGACAAAATATACATACCGTTGTAATCGGGCGAGTTTCTACTTTCAGACGCAGCAGGAATTTTTGGGTCAGGTCAAATCGTTCGCGAGATATGGGAGTATGAAGCTAAGAAATGGTTGAGAAGACAACAAATTTTTCGCAATTCTGCTGCTCCAAACGCTTAACCAGAATGGCCTAGGGAAAAAATACGCATACCGTTGTAATCGGGCGAGTTTCTACTTTCAGACGCAGCAGGAATTTTTGGGTTAGGTCAATCCGTTCGCGAGATATGGGAGTTTGAAGCTACGAAATGGTTGAGAAGAGAACAAATTTTTCGCAATTCTGCTGCTCCAAACTCTTAACCAGAATGGCCTAGGGGAAAAATACACATACCGTTGTAATCGGGCGAGTTTCTGTTTTCAGATGCAATAGGAATTTTTGGGTTAGGTCAATCAGTTCGCGACATATGGGAGTTTGAAGCGAAGAATTGGTTGAGAAGACAACAAATTTTTCGCACTTCTGCTGGTTCAAACGTTTAACCAGAATGGCCTAGGGAAAAAATACACATACAGTTGTAATCGGGCGAGTATCTACTTGCAGATGCAACAGGAATTTTTGGGTTAGGTCAACCCGTTCGCGAGATATGGGAGTTTGAAGCTAACAGATGGTTGAGAAGACAACAAATTTTTCGCACTTCTGCTGCTCCAAACCCTTAACCAGAATGGCCTAGGGAAAAAATACGCATACCGTTGTAATCCGGCGAGTTTCTACTTTCAGATGCAACAGGAATTTTTGGGTTAGGTCAAATCGTTCGCGAGATATGGGAGTTTAAAGCTAAGAAATGGTTGACAATACAACAAATTTTTCGCACCTCTGCTGCTCCAATCGCTTAACCAGAATGGTCTAGGGAGAAAATTCGCATACCGTTGTAATCGGGCGAGTTTCTACTTTCAGATGCAACAGGAATTTTTGGGTTAGGTCAAATCGTTCGCGAGATATGGGAGTTTGAAGCTAAGAAATGGTTGAGAAGACAACAAATTTTTCGCACTTCTGCTGCTCCAATCGCTTAACCAGAATGGCCTAGGGGAAAAAAAACGGACCGTTGTAATCGGGCGAGTTTCTACTTTCAGGTGCAATAGGAATTTTTGGGTTAGGTCAACCCGTCCGAGAGATATGGGAGTTTGAAGCTAAGAAATGGTTGAGAAGACAACAAATGTTTCGCACTTCTGCTGCTCCAAACCCTTAACCAGAATGGCCTAGGGAAAAAATACGCATACCGTTGTAATCGGGCAAGTTTCTACTTTCAGACGCAGCAGGAATTTTTGGGTTAGGTCAATCCGTTCGCGAGATATGGGAGTTTGAAGCTACGAAATGGTTGAGAAGAGAACAAATTTTTCGCAATTCTGCTGCTCCAAACGCTTAACCAGAATGGCATAGGGAAAAAATACGCATACCCTCGTAATCGGGCGAGTTTCTACATTCAGACGCAGCAGGAATTTTTGGGTTTGGTCAATCCGTTTGCGAGATATGGGACTTTGAAGCTATGAAATTGTTGAGAAGACAACAAATTTTTCGCAATTCTGCTGCTCCAAACTCTTAACCAGAATGGCCTAGGGGAAAAATACACATACCGTTGTAATCGGGCGAGTTTCTGCTTTCAGATGCAATAGGAATTTTTGGGTTAGGTCAATCCGTTCGCGACATATGGGAGTTTGAAGCGAAGAATTGGTTGAGAAGACAACAAATTTTTCGCACTTCTGCTGCTTCAAACGATTAACCAGAATGGTCTAGGGAGAAAATATACATAGCTTTGTAATCGGGCTAGTTTCTACTTTCAGATGCAATAGGAATTTTTGGGTTAGGTCAATCCGTTCGCGACATATGGGAGTTTGAAGCTAAGAAATGGTTGAGAAGACAACAAATTTTTCGCACTTCTGCTGCTCCAAACGCTTAACCAGAATGGCCTAGGGAAAAAATACACATACAGTTGTAATCGGGCGAGTATCTACTTGCAGATGCAACAGGAATTTTTGGGTTAGGTCAACCCGTTCGCGAGATATGGGAGTTTGAAGCTAACAGATGGTTGAGAAGACAACAAATTTTTCGCACTTCTGCTGCTCCAAACCCTTAACCAGAATGGCCTAGGGAAAAAATACGCATACCGTTGTAATCCGGCGAGTTTCTACTTTCAGATGCAATAGGAATTTTTGGGTTAGGTCAATCCGTTCGCGACATATGGGAGTTTGAAGCTAAGAAATGGTTGAGAAGACAACAAATTTTTCGCACTTCTGCTGCTCCAAACGCTTAACCAGAATGGCCTAGGGAAAAAATACACATACAGTTGTAATCGGGCGAGTATCTACTTGCAGATGCAACAGGAATTTTTGGGTTAGGTCAACCCGTTCGCGAGATATGGGAGTTTGAAGCTAACAGATGGTTGAGAAGACAACAAATTTTTCGCACTTCTGCTGCTCCAAACCCTTAACCAGAATGGCCTAGGGAAAAAATACGCATACCGTTGTAATCCGGCGAGTTTCTACTTTCAGACGCAGCCGGAATTTTTGGGTTTGTTCAATCCGTTTGCGAGGTATTGGCCTTTGAAGCTAAGAAATGGTTGAGAAGAAAACAAATTTTTCGCAATTCTGCTGCTCCAAACGCTTAACCAGAATGGCCAAGGGAGAAAATTCGCATACCGTTGTAATTGGGCGAGTTTTTACTTTCAGATGCAACAGGAATTTTTGGGTTAGGTCAAATCGTTCGCGAGATATGGTAGTTTAAAGCTAAGAAATGGTTGACAAGACAACAAATTTTTCGCACCTCTGCTGCTCCAATCGCTTAACCAGAATGGCCTAGGGGGAAAAAAACGTACCGTTGTAATCAGGCGAGTTTCTACTTTCAGGTGCAATAGGAATTTTTGGGTTAGGTCAATCAGTTCGCGAGATATGGGAGTTTGAAGACAACAAATGGTTGAGAAGGCAAAAAATTTTTCGCAATTCTGCTGCTTAAAACGCTTAACCAGAATGGCCTAGGGAAAAAATACACGTACCCTTGTAATCGCGCGAGTTTCTACTTTCAGTTGCAACAGGAATTTTTGGGTTAGGTCAAATCGTTCGCGAGATATGGGAGTTTGAAGCTAAGAAATGGTTGAGAAGACAACAAATTTTTCGCACTGCTGCTGCTCCAAACGCTTAACCAGAATGGTCTAGGGACAAAATATACATACCGTTGTAATCGGGCGAGTTTCTACTGTCAGATGCAATAGGAATTTTTGGGTTAGGTCAATCCGTTCGCGACATATGGTACATTGAAGCTAAGAAATGGTTGAGAAGAGAACAAATTTTGCGCAATTCTGCTGCTCCAAACGCTTAACCAGAATGGCCTAGGGAGAAAATACGCATACCGTTGTAATCGGGCGAGTTTCTACTTTCAGATGCAATAGGAATTTTTGGGTTAGGTCAATCCGTTCGCGAGATATGGGACTATGAAGCGAAGAAATGGTTGAGAAGACAACAAATTTTTCGCAATTCTGCTGCTTCAAACGCTAACCAGAATAGTCTAGGGAAAAAATACACATACCGTTTAATCGGGCGAGTTTCTACTGTCAGATGCAATAGGAATTTTTGGGTTAGGTCAATCCGTTCGCGAGATATGGGAGTTTGAAGACAACAAATGGTTGAGAAGGCAAAAAATTTTTCGCAATTCTACTGCTCCAAACGCTTAACCAGAATGGCCTAGGGAAAAAATACACACACAGTTGTAATCGGGCGAGTATCTACTTTCAGATGCAACAGGAATATTTGGGTTAGGTCAACCCGTTCGAGAGATATGGGAGTTTGAAGCTAAGAAATGGTTGAGAAGACAACAAATGTTTCGCACTTCTGCTGCACCAAACCCTTAACCAGAATGGCCTAGGGAAAAAATACGCATACCGTTGTAATCGGGCGAGTTTCTACTTTCAGACGCAGCAGGAATTTTTGGGTTGGGTCAATCCGTTCGCGAGATATGGGAGTTTGAATCTACGAAATGGTTGAGAAGAGAACAAATTTTTCGCAATTCTGCTGCTCCAAACGCTTAACCAGAATGGCATAGGGAAAAAATACGCACACCCTCGTAATCGGGCGAGTTTCTACATTCAGACGCAGCAGGAATTTTTGGGTTTGGTCAATCCGTTTGCGAGATATGGGACTTTGAAGCTATGAAATTGTTGAGAAGACAACAAATTTTTCGCAATTCTGCTGCTCCAAACTCTTAACCAGAATGGCCTAGGGGAAAAATACACATACCGTTGTAATCGGGCGAGTTTCTGCTTTCAGATGCAATAGGAATTTTTGGGTTAGGTCAATCAGTTCGCGACATATGGGAGTTTGAAGCGAAGAATTGGTTGAGAAGACAACAAATTTTTCGCACTTCTGCTGGTTCAAACGTTTAACCAGAATGGCCTAGGGAAAAAATACACATACAGTTGTAATCGGGCGAGTATCTACTTGCAGATGCAACAGGAATTTTTGGGTTAGGTCAACCCGTTCGCGAGATATGGGAGTTTGAAGCTAACAGATGGTTGAGAAGACAACAAATTTTTCGCACTTCTGCTGCTCCAAACCCTTAACCAGAATGGCCTAGGGAAAAAATACGCATACCGTTGTAATCCGGCGAGTTTCTACTTTCAGATGCAACAGGAATTTTTGGGTTAGGTCAAATCGTTCGCGAGATATGGGAGTTTAAAGCTAAGAAATGGTTGACAATACAACAAATTTTTCGCACCTCTGCTGCTCCAATCGCTTAACCAGAATGGCCTAGGGAGAAAATTCGCATACCGTTGTAATCGGGCGAGTTTCTACTTTCAGATGCAACAGGAATTTTTGGGTTAGGTCAAATCGTTCGCGAGATATGGGAGTTTGAAGCTAAGAAATGGTTGAGAAGACAACAAATTTTTCGCACTTCTGCTGCTCCAATCGCTTAACCAGAATGGCCTAGGGGGAAAAAAACGGACCGTTGTAATCGGGCGAGTTTCTACTTTCAGGTGCAATAGGAATTTTTGGGTTAGGTCAACCCGTCCGAGAGATATGGCAGTTTGAAGCTAAGAAATGGTTGAGAAGACAACAAATGTTTCGCACTTCTGCTGCTCCAAACCCTTAACCAGAATGGCCTAGGGAAAAAATACGCATACCGTTGTAATCGGGCGAGTTTCTACTTTCAGACGCAGCAGGAATTTTTGGGTTAGGTCAATCCGTTCGCGAGATATGGGAGTTTGAAGCTACGAAATGGTTGAGAAGAGAACAAATTTTTCGCAATTCTGCTGCTCCAAACGCTTAACCAGAATGGCATAGGGAAAAAATACGCATACCCTCGTAATCGGGCGAGTTTCTACATTCAGACGCAGCAGGAATTTTTGGGTTTGGTCAATCCGTTTGCGAGATATGGGACTTTGAAGCTATGAAATTGTTGAGAAGACAACAAATTTTTCGCAATTCTGCTGCTCCAAACTCTTAACCAGAATGGCCTAGGGGAAAAATACACATACCGTTGTAATCGGGCGAGTTTCTGCTTTCAGATGCAATAGGAATTTTTGGGTTAGGTCAATCCGTTCGCGACATATGGGAGTTTGAAGCGAAGAATTGGTTGAGAAGACAACAAATTTTTCGCACTTCTGCTGCTTCAAACGATTAACCAGAATGGTCTAGGGAGAAAATATACATATCTTTGTAATCGGGCTGGTTTCTACTTTCAGATGCAATAGGAATTTTTGGGTTAGGTCAATCCGTTCGCGACATATGGGAGTTTGAAGCTAAGAAATGGTTGAGAAGACAACAAATTTTTCGCACTTCTGCTGCTCCAAACGCTTAACCAGAATGGCCTAGGGAAAAAATACACATACAGTTGTAATCGGGCGAGTATCTACTTGCAGATGCAACAGGAATTTTTGGGTTAGGTCAACCCGTTCGCGAGATATGGGAGTTTGAAGCTAACAGATGGTTGAGAAGACAACAAATTTTTCGCACTTCTGCTGCTCCAAACCCTTAACCAGAATGGCCTAGGGAAAAAATACGCATACCGTTGTAATCCGGCGAGTTTCTACTTTCAGACGCAGCCGGAATTTTTGGGTTTGGTCAATCCGTTTGCGAGGTATGGGCCTTTGAAGCTAAGAAATGGTTGAGAAGAAAACAAATTTTTCGCAATTCTGCTGCTCCAAACGCTTAACCAGAATGGCCAAGGGAGAAAATTCGCATACCGTTGTAATTGGGCGAGTTTTTACTTTCAGATGCAACAGGAATTTTTGGGTTAGGTCAAATCGTTCGCGAGATATGGTAGTTTAAAGCTAAGAAATGGTTGACAAGACAACAAATTTTTCGCACCTCTGCTGCTCCAATCGCTTAACCAGAATGGCCTAGGGGAAAAAAAACGTACCGTTGTAATCGGGCGAGTTTCTACTTTCAGGTGCAATAGGAATTTTTGGGTTAGGTCAATCAGTTCGCGAGATATGGGAGTTTGAAGACAACAAATGGTTGAGAAGGCAAAAAATTTTTCGCAATTCTGCTGCTCCAAACGCTTAACCAGAATGGTCTAGGGAAAAAATACACACACAGTTGTAATCGGGCGAGTATCTACTTTCAGATGCAACAGGAATATTTGGGTTAGGTCAACCCGTTCGAGAGATATGGGAGTTTGAAGCTAAGAAATGGTTGAGAAGACAACAAATGTTTCGCACTTCTGCTGCACCAAACCCTTAACCAGAATGGCCTAGGGAAAAAATACGCATACCGTTGTAATCGGGCGAGTTTCTACTTTCAGACGCAGCAGGAATTTTTGGGTTGGGTCAATCCGTTCGCGAGATATGGGAGTTTGAAGCTACGAAATGGTTGAGAAGAGAACAAATTTTTCGCAATTCTGCTGCTCCAAACGCTTAACCAGAATGGCATAGGGAAAAAATACGCATACCCTCGTAATCGGGCGAGTTTCTACATTCAGACGCAGCAGGAATTTTTGGGTTTGGTCAATCCGTTTGCGAGATATGGGACTTTGAAGCTATGAAATTGTTGAGAAGACAACAAATTTTTCGCAATTCTGCTGCTCCAAACTCTTAACCAGAATGGCCTAGGGGAAAAATACACATACCGTTGTAATCGGGCGAGTTTCTGCTTTCAGATGCAATAGGAATTTTTGGGTTAGGTCAATCCGTTCGCGACATATGGGAGTTTGAAGCGAAGAATTGGTTGAGAAGACAACAAATTTTTCGCACTTCTGCTGCTCCAATCGCTTAACCAGAATGACCTAGGGGAAAAAAAACGGACCGCTGTAATCGGGCGAGTTTCTACTTTCAGGTGCAATAGGAATTTTTGGGTTAGGTCAATCCGTTCGCGAGATATGGGAGTTTGAAGACAACAAATGGTTGAGAAGGCAAAAAATTTTTCGCAATTCTGCTGCTCCAAACGCTTAACCAGAATGGCCTAGGGAAAAAATACACACACAGTTGTAATCGGGCGAGTATCTACTTTCAGATGCAACAGGAATATTTGGGTTAGGTCAACCCGTTCGAGAGATATGGGAGTTTGAAGCTAAGAAATGGTTGAGAAGACAACAAATGTTTCGCACTTCTGCTGCACCAAACCCTTAACCAGAATGGCCTAGGGAAAAAATACGCATACCGTTGTAATCGGGCGAGTTTCTACTTTCAGACGCAGCAGGAATTTTTGGGTTGGGTCAATCCGTTCGCGAGATATGGGAGTTTGAAGCTACGAAATGGTTGAGAAGAGAACAAATTTTTCGCAATTCTGCTGCTCCAAACGCTTAACCAGAATGGCATAGGGAAAAAATACGCATACCCTCGCAATCGGGCGAGTTTCTACATTCAGACGCAGCAGGAATTTTTGGGTTTGGTCAATCCGTTTGCGAGATATGGGACTTTGAAGCAATGAAATTGTTGAGAAGACAACAAATTTTTCGCAATTCTGCTGCTCCAAACTCTTAACCAGAATGGCCTAGGGGAAAAATACACATACCGTTGTAATCGGGCGGGTTTCTGCTTTCAGATGCAATAGGAATTTTTGGGTTAGGTCAATCCGTTCGCGACATATGGGAGTTTGAAGCGAAGAATTGGTTGAGAAGACAACAAATTTTTCGCACTGCTGCTGCTCCAAACGCTTAACCAGAATGGTCTAGGGACAAAATATACATACCGTTGTAATCGGGCGAGTTTCTACTGTCAGATGCAATAGGAATTTTTGGGTTAGGTCAATCCGTTCGCGACATATGGTACATTGAAGCTAAGAAATGGTTGAGAAGAGAACAAATTTTGCGCAATTCTGCTGCTCCAAACGCTTAACCAGAATGGCCTAGGGAGAAAATACGCATACCGTTGTAATCGGGCGAGTTTCTACTTTCAGATGCAATAGGAATTTTTGGGTTAGGTCAATCCGTTCGCGAGATATGGGACTATGAAGCGAAGAAATGGTTGAGAAGACAACAAATTTTTCGCAATTCTGCTGCTTCAAACGCTAACCAGAATAGTCTAGGGAAAAAATACACATACCGTTTAATCGGGCGAGTTTCTACTGTCAGATGCAATAGGAATTTTTGGGTTAGGTCAATCCGTTCGCGAGATATGGGAGTTTGAAGACAACAAATGGTTGAGAAGGCAAAAAATTTTTCGCAATTCTACTGCTCCAAACGCTTAACCAGAATGGCCTAGGGAAAAAATACACACACAGTTGTAATCGGGCGAGTATCTACTTTCAGATGCAACAGGAATATTTGGGTTAGGTCAACCCGTTCGAGAGATATGGGAGTTTGAAGCTAAGAAATGGTTGAGAAGACAACAAATGTTTCGCACTTCTGCTGCTCCAATCGCTTAACCAGAATGACCTAGGGGAAAAAAAACGGACCGCTGTAATCGGGCGAGTTTCTACTTTCAGGTGCAATAGGAATTTTTGGGTTAGGTCAATCCGTTCGCGAGATATGGGAGTTTGAAGACAACAAATGGTTGAGAAGGCAAAAAATTTTTCGCAATTCTGCTGCTCCAAACGCTTAACCAGAATGGCCTAGGGAAAAAATACACACACAGTTGTAATCGGGCGAGTATCTACTTTCAGATGCAACAGGAATATTTGGGTTAGGTCAACCCGTTCGAGAGATATGGGAGTTTGAAGCTAAGAAATGGTTGAGAAGACAACAAATGTTTCGCACTTCTGCTGCACCAAACCCTTAACCAGAATGGCCTAGGGAAAAAATACGCATACCGTTGTAATCGGGCGAGTTTCTACTTTCAGACGCAGCAGGAATTTTTGGGTTGGGTCAATCCGTTCGCGAGATATGGGAGTTTGAAGCTACGAAATGGTTGAGAAGAGAACAAATTTTTCGCAATTCTGCTGCTCCAAACGCTTAACCAGAATGGCATAGGGAAAAAATACGCATACCCTCGCAATCGGGCGAGTTTCTACATTCAGACGCAGCAGGAATTTTTGGGTTTGGTCAATCCGTTTGCGAGATATGGGACTTTGAAGCAATGAAATTGTTGAGAAGACAACAAATTTTTCGCAATTCTGCTGCTCCAAACTCTTAACCAGAATGGCCTAGGGGAAAAATACACATACCGTTGTAATCGGGCGGGTTTCTGCTTTCAGATGCAATAGGAATTTTTGGGTTAGGTCAATCCGTTCGCGACATATGGGAGTTTGAAGCGAAGAATTGGTTGAGAAGACAACAAATTTTTCGCACTGCTGCTGCTCCAAACGCTTAACCAGAATGGTCTAGGGACAAAATATACATACCGTTGTAATCGGGCGAGTTTCTACTGTCAGATGCAATAGGAATTTTTGGGTTAGGTCAATCCGTTCGCGACATATGGTACATTGAAGCTAAGAAATGGTTGAGAAGAGAACAAATTTTGCGCAATTCTGCTGCTCCAAACGCTTAACCAGAATGGCCTAGGGAGAAAATACGCATACCGTTGTAATCGGGCGAGTTTCTACTTTCAGATGCAATAGGAATTTTTGGGTTAGGTCAATCCGTTCGCGAGATATGGGACTATGAAGCGAAGAAATGGTTGAGAAGACAACAAATTTTTCGCAATTCTGCTGCTTCAAACGCTAACCAGAATAGTCTAGGGAAAAAATACACATACCGTTTAATCGGGCGAGTTTCTACTGTCAGATGCAATAGGAATTTTTGGGTTAGGTCAATCCGTTCGCGAGATATGGGAGTTTGAAGACAACAAATGGTTGAGAAGGCAAAAAATTTTTCGCAATTCTACTGCTCCAAACGCTTAACCAGAATGGCCTAGGGAAAAAATACACACACAGTTGTAATCGGGCGAGTATCTACTTTCAGATGCAACAGGAATATTTGGGTTAGGTCAACCCGTTCGAGAGATATGGGAGTTTGAAGCTAAGAAATGGTTGAGAAGACAACAAATGTTTCGCACTTCTGCTGCACCAAACCCTTAACCAGAATGGCCTAGGGAAAAAATACGCATACCGTTGTAATCGGGCGAGTTTCTACTTTCAGACGCAGCAGGAATTTTTGGGTTGGGTCAATCCGTTCGCGAGATATGGGAGTTTGAATCTACGAAATGGTTGAGAAGAGAACAAATTTTTCGCAATTCTGCTGCTCCAAACGCTTAACCAGAATGGCATAGGGAAAAAATACGCATACCCTCGCAATCGGGCGAGTTTCTACATTCAGACGCAGCAGGAATTTTTGGGTTTGGTCAATCCGTTTGCGAGATATGGGACTTTGAAGCAATGAAATTGTTGAGAAGACAACAAATTTTTCGCAATTCTGCTGCTCCAAACTCTTAACCAGAATGGCCTAGGGGAAAAATACACATACCGTTGTAATCGGGCGGGTTTCTGCTTTCAGATGCAATAGGAATTTTTGGGTTAGGTCAATCCGTTCGCGACATATGGGAGTTTGAAGCGAAGAATTGGTTGAGAAGACAACAAATTTTTCGCACTGCTGCTGCTCCAAACGCTTAACCAGAATGGTCTAGGGACAAAATATACATACCGTTGTAATCGGGCGAGTTTCTACTGTCAGATGCAATAGGAATTTTTGGGTTAGGTCAATCCGTTCGCGACATATGGTACATTGAAGCTAAGAAATGGTTGAGAAGAGAACAAATTTTGCGCAATTCTGCTGCTCCAAACGCTTAACCAGAATGGCCTAGGGAGAAAATACGCATACCGTTGTAATCGGGCGAGTTTCTACTTTCAGATGCAATAGGAATTTTTGGGTTAGGTCAATCCGTTCGCGAGATATGGGACTATGAAGCGAAGAAATGGTTGAGAAGACAACAAATTTTTCGCAATTCTGCTGCTTCAAACGCTAACCAGAATAGTCTAGGGAAAAAATACACATACCGTTTAATCGGGCGAGTTTCTACTGTCAGATGCAATAGGAATTTTTGGGTTAGGTCAATCCGTTCGCGAGATATGGGAGTTTGAAGACAACAAATGGTTGAGAAGGCAAAAAATTTTTCGCAATTCTACTGCTCCAAACGCTTAACCAGAATGGCCTAGGGAAAAAATACACACACAGTTGTAATCGGGCGAGTATCTACTTTCAGATGCAACAGGAATATTTGGGTTAGGTCAACCCGTTCGAGAGATATGGGAGTTTGAAGCTAAGAAATGGTTGAGAAGACAACAAATGTTTCGCACTTCTGCTGCACCAAACCCTTAACCAGAATGGCCTAGGGAAAAAATACGCATACCGTTGTAATCGGGCGAGTTTCTACTTTCAGACGCAGCAGGAATTTTTGGGTTGGGTCAATCCGTTCGCGAGATATGGGAGTTTGAATCTACGAAATGGTTGAGAAGAGAACAAATTTTTCGCAATTCTGCTGCTCCAAACGCTTAACCAGAATGGCATAGGGAAAAAATACGCACACCCTCGTAATCGGGCGAGTTTCTACATTCAGACGCAGCAGGAATTTTTGGGTTTGGTCAATCCGTTTGCGAGATATGGGACTTTGAAGCTATGAAATTGTTGAGAAGACAACAAATTTTTCGCAATTCTGCTGCTCCAAACTCTTAACCAGAATGGCCTAGGGGAAAAATACACATACCGTTGTAATCGGGCGAGTTTCTGCTTTCAGATGCAATAGGAATTTTTGGGTTAGGTCAATCAGTTCGCGACATATGGGAGTTTGAAGCGAAGAATTGGTTGAGAAGACAACAAATTTTTCGCACTTCTGCTGGTTCAAACGTTTAACCAGAATGGCCTAGGGAAAAAATACACATACAGTTGTAATCGGGCGAGTATCTACTTGCAGATGCAACAGGAATTTTTGGGTTAGGTCAACCCGTTCGCGAGATATGGGAGTTTGAAGCTAACAGATGGTTGAGAAGACAACAAATTTTTCGCACTTCTGCTGCTCCAAACCCTTAACCAGAATGGCCTAGGGAAAAAATACGCATACCGTTGTAATCCGGCGAGTTTCTACTTTCAGATGCAACAGGAATTTTTGGGTTAGGTCAAATCGTTCGCGAGATATGGGAGTTTAAAGCTAAGAAATGGTTGACAATACAACAAATTTTTCGCACCTCTGCTGCTCCAATCGCTTAACCAGAATGGCCTAGGGAGAAAATTCGCATACCGTTGTAATCGGGCGAGTTTCTACTTTCAGATGCAACAGGAATTTTTGGGTTAGGTCAAATCGTTCGCGAGATATGGGAGTTTGAAGCTAAGAAATGGTTGAGAAGACAACAAATTTTTCGCACTTCTGCTGCTCCAATCGCTTAACCAGAATGGCCTAGGGGGAAAAAAACGGACCGTTGTAATCGGGCGAGTTTCTACTTTCAGGTGCAATAGGAATTTTTGGGTTAGGTCAACCCGTCCGAGAGATATGGCAGTTTGAAGCTAAGAAATGGTTGAGAAGACAACAAATGTTTCGCACTTCTGCTGCTCCAAACCCTTAACCAGAATGGCCTAGGGAAAAAATACGCATACCGTTGTAATCGGGCGAGTTTCTACTTTCAGACGCAGCAGGAATTTTTGGGTTAGGTCAATCCGTTCGCGAGATATGGGAGTTTGAAGCTACGAAATGGTTGAGAAGAGAACAAATTTTTCGCAATTCTGCTGCTCCAAACGCTTAACCAGAATGGCATAGGGAAAAAATACGCATACCCTCGTAATCGGGCGAGTTTCTACATTCAGACGCAGCAGGAATTTTTGGGTTTGGTCAATCCGTTTGCGAGATATGGGACTTTGAAGCTATGAAATTGTTGAGAAGACAACAAATTTTTCGCAATTCTGCTGCTCCAAACTCTTAACCAGAATGGCCTAGGGGAAAAATACACATACCGTTGTAATCGGGCGAGTTTCTGCTTTCAGATGCAATAGGAATTTTTGGGTTAGGTCAATCCGTTCGCGACATATGGGAGTTTGAAGCGAAGAATTGGTTGAGAAGACAACAAATTTTTCGCACTTCTGCTGCTTCAAACGATTAACCAGAATGGTCTAGGGAGAAAATATACATATCTTTGTAATCGGGCTGGTTTCTACTTTCAGATGCAATAGGAATTTTTGGGTTAGGTCAATCCGTTCGCGACATATGGGAGTTTGAAGCTAAGAAATGGTTGAGAAGACAACAAATTTTTCGCACTTCTGCTGCTCCAAACGCTTAACCAGAATGGCCTAGGGAAAAAATACACATACAGTTGTAATCGGGCGAGTATCTACTTGCAGATGCAACAGGAATTTTTGGGTTAGGTCAACCCGTTCGCGAGATATGGGAGTTTGAAGCTAACAGATGGTTGAGAAGACAACAAATTTTTCGCACTTCTGCTGCTCCAAACCCTTAACCAGAATGGCCTAGGGAAAAAATACGCATACCGTTGTAATCCGGCGAGTTTCTACTTTCAGACGCAGCCGGAATTTTTGGGTTTGGTCAATCCGTTTGCGAGGTATGGGCCTTTGAAGCTAAGAAATGGTTGAGAAGAAAACAAATTTTTCGCAATTCTGCTGCTCCAAACGCTTAACCAGAATGGCCAAGGGAGAAAATTCGCATACCGTTGTAATTGGGCGAGTTTTTACTTTCAGATGCAACAGGAATTTTTGGGTTAGGTCAAATCGTTCGCGAGATATGGTAGTTTAAAGCTAAGAAATGGTTGACAAGACAACAAATTTTTCGCACCTCTGCTGCTCCAATCGCTTAACCAGAATGGCCTAGGGGAAAAAAAACGTACCGTTGTAATCGGGCGAGTTTCTACTTTCAGGTGCAATAGGAATTTTTGGGTTAGGTCAATCAGTTCGCGAGATATGGGAGTTTGAAGACAACAAATGGTTGAGAAGGCAAAAAATTTTTCGCAATTCTGCTGCTCCAAACGCTTAACCAGAATGGTCTAGGGAAAAAATACACACACAGTTGTAATCGGGCGAGTATCTACTTTCAGATGCAACAGGAATATTTGGGTTAGGTCAACCCGTTCGAGAGATATGGGAGTTTGAAGCTAAGAAATGGTTGAGAAGACAACAAATGTTTCGCACTTCTGCTGCACCAAACCCTTAACCAGAATGGCCTAGGGAAAAAATACGCATACCGTTGTAATCGGGCGAGTTTCTACTTTCAGACGCAGCAGGAATTTTTGGGTTGGGTCAATCCGTTCGCGAGATATGGGAGTTTGAAGCTACGAAATGGTTGAGAAGAGAACAAATTTTTCGCAATTCTGCTGCTCCAAACGCTTAACCAGAATGGCATAGGGAAAAAATACGCATACCCTCGTAATCGGGCGAGTTTCTACATTCAGACGCAGCAGGAATTTTTGGGTTTGGTCAATCCGTTTGCGAGATATGGGACTTTGAAGCTATGAAATTGTTGAGAAGACAACAAATTTTTCGCAATTCTGCTGCTCCAAACTCTTAACCAGAATGGCCTAGGGGAAAAATACACATACCGTTGTAATCGGGCGAGTTTCTGCTTTCAGATGCAATAGGAATTTTTGGGTTAGGTCAATCCGTTCGCGACATATGGGAGTTTGAAGCGAAGAATTGGTTGAGAAGACAACAAATTTTTCGCACTTCTGCTGCTCCAATCGCTTAACCAGAATGACCTAGGGGAAAAAAAACGGACCGCTGTAATCGGGCGAGTTTCTACTTTCAGGTGCAATAGGAATTTTTGGGTTAGGTCAATCCGTTCGCGAGATATGGGAGTTTGAAGACAACAAATGGTTGAGAAGGCAAAAAATTTTTCGCAATTCTGCTGCTCCAAACGCTTAACCAGAATGGCCTAGGGAAAAAATACACACACAGTTGTAATCGGGCGAGTATCTACTTTCAGATGCAACAGGAATATTTGGGTTAGGTCAACCCGTTCGAGAGATATGGGAGTTTGAAGCTAAGAAATGGTTGAGAAGACAACAAATGTTTCGCACTTCTGCTGCACCAAACCCTTAACCAGAATGGCCTAGGGAAAAAATACGCATACCGTTGTAATCGGGCGAGTTTCTACTTTCAGACGCAGCAGGAATTTTTGGGTTGGGTCAATCCGTTCGCGAGATATGGGAGTTTGAAGCTACGAAATGGTTGAGAAGAGAACAAATTTTTCGCAATTCTGCTGCTCCAAACGCTTAACCAGAATGGCATAGGGAAAAAATACGCATACCCTCGCAATCGGGCGAGTTTCTACATTCAGACGCAGCAGGAATTTTTGGGTTTGGTCAATCCGTTTGCGAGATATGGGACTTTGAAGCAATGAAATTGTTGAGAAGACAACAAATTTTTCGCAATTCTGCTGCTCCAAACTCTTAACCAGAATGGCCTAGGGGAAAAATACACATACCGTTGTAATCGGGCGGGTTTCTGCTTTCAGATGCAATAGGAATTTTTGGGTTAGGTCAATCCGTTCGCGACATATGGGAGTTTGAAGCGAAGAATTGGTTGAGAAGACAACAAATTTTTCGCACTGCTGCTGCTCCAAACGCTTAACCAGAATGGTCTAGGGACAAAATATACATACCGTTGTAATCGGGCGAGTTTCTACTGTCAGATGCAATAGGAATTTTTGGGTTAGGTCAATCCGTTCGCGACATATGGTACATTGAAGCTAAGAAATGGTTGAGAAGAGAACAAATTTTGCGCAATTCTGCTGCTCCAAACGCTTAACCAGAATGGCCTAGGGAGAAAATACGCATACCGTTGTAATCGGGCGAGTTTCTACTTTCAGATGCAATAGGAATTTTTGGGTTAGGTCAATCCGTTCGCGAGATATGGGACTATGAAGCGAAGAAATGGTTGAGAAGACAACAAATTTTTCGCAATTCTGCTGCTTCAAACGCTAACCAGAATAGTCTAGGGAAAAAATACACATACCGTTTAATCGGGCGAGTTTCTACTGTCAGATGCAATAGGAATTTTTGGGTTAGGTCAATCCGTTCGCGAGATATGGGAGTTTGAAGACAACAAATGGTTGAGAAGGCAAAAAATTTTTCGCAATTCTACTGCTCCAAACGCTTAACCAGAATGGCCTAGGGAAAAAATACACACACAGTTGTAATCGGGCGAGTATCTACTTTCAGATGCAACAGGAATATTTGGGTTAGGTCAACCCGTTCGAGAGATATGGGAGTTTGAAGCTAAGAAATGGTTGAGAAGACAACAAATGTTTCGCACTTCTGCTGCACCAAACCCTTAACCAGAATGGCCTAGGGAAAAAATACGCATACCGTTGTAATCGGGCGAGTTTCTACTTTCAGACGCAGCAGGAATTTTTGGGTTGGGTCAATCCGTTCGCGAGATATGGGAGTTTGAATCTACGAAATGGTTGAGAAGAGAACAAATTTTTCGCAATTCTGCTGCTCCAAACGCTTAACCAGAATGGCATAGGGAAAAAATACGCACACCCTCGTAATCGGGCGAGTTTCTACATTCAGACGCAGCAGGAATTTTTGGGTTTGGTCAATCCGTTTGCGAGATATGGGACTTTGAAGCTATGAAATTGTTGAGAAGACAACAAATTTTTCGCAATTCTGCTGCTCCAAACTCTTAACCAGAATGGCCTAGGGGAAAAATACACATACCGTTGTAATCGGGCGAGTTTCTGCTTTCAGATGCAATAGGAATTTTTGGGTTAGGTCAATCAGTTCGCGACATATGGGAGTTTGAAGCGAAGAATTGGTTGAGAAGACAACAAATTTTTCGCACTTCTGCTGGTTCAAACGTTTAACCAGAATGGCCTAGGGAAAAAATACACATACAGTTGTAATCGGGCGAGTATCTACTTGCAGATGCAACAGGAATTTTTGGGTTAGGTCAACCCGTTCGCGAGATATGGGAGTTTGAAGCTAACAGATGGTTGAGAAGACAACAAATTTTTCGCACTTCTGCTGCTCCAAACCCTTAACCAGAATGGCCTAGGGAAAAAATACGCATACCGTTGTAATCCGGCGAGTTTCTACTTTCAGATGCAACAGGAATTTTTGGGTTAGGTCAAATCGTTCGCGAGATATGGGAGTTTAAAGCTAAGAAATGGTTGACAATACAACAAATTTTTCGCACCTCTGCTGCTCCAATCGCTTAACCAGAATGGCCTAGGGAGAAAATTCGCATACCGTTGTAATCGGGCGAGTTTCTACTTTCAGATGCAACAGGAATTTTTGGGTTAGGTCAAATCGTTCGCGAGATATGGGAGTTTGAAGCTAAGAAATGGTTGAGAAGACAACAAATTTTTCGCACTTCTGCTGCTCCAATCGCTTAACCAGAATGGCCTAGGGGGAAAAAAACGGACCGTTGTAATCGGGCGAGTTTCTACTTTCAGGTGCAATAGGAATTTTTGGGTTAGGTCAACCCGTCCGAGAGATATGGCAGTTTGAAGCTAAGAAATGGTTGAGAAGACAACAAATGTTTCGCACTTCTGCTGCTCCAAACCCTTAACCAGAATGGCCTAGGGAAAAAATACGCATACCGTTGTAATCGGGCGAGTTTCTACTTTCAGACGCAGCAGGAATTTTTGGGTTAGGTCAATCCGTTCGCGAGATATGGGAGTTTGAAGCTACGAAATGGTTGAGAAGAGAACAAATTTTTCGCAATTCTGCTGCTCCAAACGCTTAACCAGAATGGCATAGGGAAAAAATACGCATACCCTCCTAATCGGGCGAGTTTCTACATTCAGACGCAGCAGGAATTTTTGGGTTTGGTCAATCCGTTTGCGAGATATGGGACTTTGAAGCTATGAAATTGTTGAGAAGACAACAAATTTTTCGCAATTCTGCTGCTCCAAACTCTTAACCAGAATGGCCTAGGGGAAAAATACACATACCGTTGTAATCGGGCGAGTTTCTGCTTTCAGATGCAATAGGAATTTTTGGGTTAGGTCAATCCGTTCGCGACATATGGGAGTTTGAAGCGAAGAATTGGTTGAGAAGACAACAAATTTTTCGCACTTCTGCTGCTTCAAACGATTAACCAGAATGGTCTAGGGAGAAAATATACATATCTTTGTAATCGGGCTGGTTTCTACTTTCAGATGCAATAGGAATTTTTGGGTTAGGTCAATCCGTTCGCGACATATGGGAGTTTGAAGCTAAGAAATGGTTGAGAAGACAACAAATTTTTCGCACTTCTGCTGCTCCAAACGCTTAACCAGAATGGCCTAGGGAAAAAATACACATACAGTTGTAATCGGGCGAGTATCTACTTGCAGATGCAACAGGAATTTTTGGGTTAGGTCAACCCGTTCGCGAGATATGGGAGTTTGAAGCTAACAGATGGTTGAGAAGACAACAAATTTTTCGCACTTCTGCTGCTCCAAACCCTTAACCAGAATGGCCTAGGGAAAAAATACGCATACCGTTGTAATCCGGCGAGTTTCTACTTTCAGACGCAGCCGGAATTTTTGGGTTTGGTCAATCCGTTTGCGAGGTATGGGCCTTTGAAGCTAAGAAATGGTTGAGAAGAAAACAAATTTTTCGCAATTCTGCTGCTCCAAACGCTTAACCAGAATGGCCAAGGGAGAAAATTCGCATACCGTTGTAATTGGGCGAGTTTTTACTTTCAGATGCAACAGGAATTTTTGGGTTAGGTCAAATCGTTCGCGAGATATGGTAGTTTAAAGCTAAGAAATGGTTGACAAGACAACAAATTTTTCGCACCTCTGCTGCTCCAATCGCTTAACCAGAATGGCCTAGGGGAAAAATACGCATACCGTTGTAATCCGGCGAGTTTCTACTTTCAGACGCAGCCGGAATTTTTGGGTTTGGTCAATCCGTTTGCGAGGTATGGGCCTTTGAAGCTAAGAAATGGTTGAGAAGAAAACAAATTTTTCGCAATTCTGCTGCTCCAAACGCTTAACCAGAATGGCCAAGGGAGAAAATTCGCATACCGTTGTAATTGGGCGAGTTTTTACTTTCAGATGCAACAGGAATTTTTGGGTTAGGTCAAATCGTTCGCGAGATATGGTAGTTTAAAGCTAAGAAATGGTTGACAAGACAACAAATTTTTCGCACCTCTGCTGCTCCAATCGCTTAACCAGAATGGCCTAGGGGAAAAAAAACGTACCGTTGTAATCGGGCGAGTTTCTACTTTCAGGTGCAATAGGAATTTTTGGGTTAGGTCAATCAGTTCGCGAGATATGGGAGTTTGAAGACAACAAATGGTTGAGAAGGCAAAAAATTTTTCGCAATTCTGCTGCTCCAAACGCTTAACCAGAATGGTCTAGGGAAAAAATACACACACAGTTGTAATCGGGCGAGTATCTACTTTCAGATGCAACAGGAATATTTGGGTTAGGTCAACCCGTTCGAGAGATATGGGAGTTTGAAGCTAAGAAATGGTTGAGAAGACAACAAATGTTTCGCACTTCTGCTGCACCAAACCCTTAACCAGAATGGCCTAGGGAAAAAATACGCATACCGTTGTAATCGGGCGAGTTTCTACTTTCAGACGCAGCAGGAATTTTTGGGTTGGGTCAATCCGTTCGCGAGATATGGGAGTTTGAAGCTACGAAATGGTTGAGAAGAGAACAAATTTTTCGCAATTCTGCTGCTCCAAACGCTTAACCAGAATGGCATAGGGAAAAAATACGCATACCCTCGTAATCGGGCGAGTTTCTACATTCAGACGCAGCAGGAATTTTTGGGTTTGGTCAATCCGTTTGCGAGATATGGGACTTTGAAGCTATGAAATTGTTGAGAAGACAACAAATTTTTCGCAATTCTGCTGCTCCAAACTCTTAACCAGAATGGCCTAGGGGAAAAATACACATACCGTTGTAATCGGGCGAGTTTCTGCTTTCAGATGCAATAGGAATTTTTGGGTTAGGTCAATCCGTTCGCGACATATGGGAGTTTGAAGCGAAGAATTGGTTGAGAAGACAACAAATTTTTCGCACTTCTGCTGCTCCAATCGCTTAACCAGAATGACCTAGGGGAAAAAAAACGGACCGCTGTAATCGGGCGAGTTTCTACTTTCAGGTGCAATAGGAATTTTTGGGTTAGGTCAATCCGTTCGCGAGATATGGGAGTTTGAAGACAACAAATGGTTGAGAAGGCAAAAAATTTTTCGCAATTCTGCTGCTCCAAACGCTTAACCAGAATGGCCTAGGGAAAAAATACACACACAGTTGTAATCGGGCGAGTATCTACTTTCAGATGCAACAGGAATATTTGGGTTAGGTCAACCCGTTCGAGAGATATGGGAGTTTGAAGCTAAGAAATGGTTGAGAAGACAACAAATGTTTCGCACTTCTGCTGCACCAAACCCTTAACCAGAATGGCCTAGGGAAAAAATACGCATACCGTTGTAATCGGGCGAGTTTCTACTTTCAGACGCAGCAGGAATTTTTGGGTTGGGTCAATCCGTTCGCGAGATATGGGAGTTTGAAGCTACGAAATGGTTGAGAAGAGAACAAATTTTTCGCAATTCTGCTGCTCCAAACGCTTAACCAGAATGGCATAGGGAAAAAATACGCATACCCTCGCAATCGGGCGAGTTTCTACATTCAGACGCAGCAGGAATTTTTGGGTTTGGTCAATCCGTTTGCGAGATATGGGACTTTGAAGCAATGAAATTGTTGAGAAGACAACAAATTTTTCGCAATTCTGCTGCTCCAAACTCTTAACCAGAATGGCCTAGGGGAAAAATACACATACCGTTGTAATCGGGCGGGTTTCTGCTTTCAGATGCAATAGGAATTTTTGGGTTAGGTCAATCCGTTCGCGACATATGGGAGTTTGAAGCGAAGAATTGGTTGAGAAGACAACAAATTTTTCGCACCTCTGCTGCTCCAATCGCTTAACCAGAATGGCCTAGGGAAAAAAAAACGTACCGTTGTAATCGGGCGAGTTTCTACTTTCAGATGCAATAGGAATTTTTGGGTCAGGTCAATCCGTTCACGAGATATGGGACTTTGAAGCTAAGAAATGGTTGACAAGACAACAAATTTTTCGCAATTCTGCTGCTCCAATCGCTTAACCAGAATGGCCTAGGGGAAAAAAAACGTACCGTTGTAATCGGGCGAGATTCTACTTTCAAATGCAATAGGAATTTTTGGGTTAGGTCAATCCGTACGCGAGATATGGGAGTTTGAAGCTAAGAAATGCTTGAGAAGAGAACAAATTTTGCGCAATTCTGCTGCTCCAAACACTTAACCAGAATGGCCTAGGGAAAAAATACACATACCGTTGTAATCGAGCGAGTTTCTACTTTCAGATGCAATAGGAATTTTTGGGTTAGGTCAATCCGTTCGCGACATATGGGAATTTGAAACTAAGAAATGGTTGAGAAGACAACAAATTTTTCGCACTTCTGCTGCTCCAAACGCTTAACCAGAATGGCCCAGGGAAAAATACGCTTACCGTTGTAATCGGGCGAGTTTCTACTTTCAGACGCAGCAGGAATTTTTGGGTTTGGTCAATCCGTTTGCGAGATATGGGACTTTGCAGCTAAGAAATGGTTGAGAAGAGAACAAATTTTTCGCAATTCTGCTGCTCCAAACGCTTAACCAGATTGGCCTAGGGAAAAAATACGCATACCGTTGTAATCGGGCGAGTTTCCACTTTCAGTTACAATAGGAATTTTTGGGTCTGGTCAATCCGTTAGCGAGATATGGGACATTGGAGCGAAGAAATGGTTGACAAGACCACAAATTTTTCGAACCTCTGCTGCTCCAATCGCTTAACCAGAATGGCTAGGGGAAAAAAAACGTACCGTTGTAATCGGGCGAGTTTCTACTTTCAAATGCAATAGGAATTTTTGGGTTAGGTCAATCCGTACGCGAGATTTGGGAGATTGAAGCTAAGAAATGGTTGAGAAGACAACAAATTTTTCGCAATTCTGCTGCTCCAAACTCTTCACCAGAATGGCCTAGGGAAATAATACACATACCGTTGTAATCGGGCGAGTTTCTACTTTCAGATGCAATAGGAATTGTTGGGTTAGGTCAATCCGTTCGCGAGATATGGGAGTTTGAAGCTAAGAAATGGTTGAGAAGAGAACAAATTTTTCGCAATTCTGCTGCTCCAAACGCTTAACCAGAATGGCCTAGGGAAAAAATACGCATACCGTTGTAATCGGGCGAGTTTCTACTTTCAGTTACAATAGGAATTTTTGGGTTTGGTCAATCCGTTCGCGAGATATGGGACATTGAAGCGAAGAAATAGTTGACAAGACAACAAATTTTTCGCACCTCTGCTGCTCCAATCGCTTAACCAGAATGGCCTAGGGGGAAAAAAGCGTACCGCTGTAATCGGGCGAGTTTCTACTTTCAGATACAATAGGAATTTTTGGGTTAGGTCAATCCGTTCGCGAGATATGGGAGTTTGAAGACAAGAAATGGTTGACAAGGCAAACAATTTTTCGCACTTCTGCTGCTCCAAACGCTTAACCAGAATGGCCTAGGGGAAAAAAAACGTACCGTTGTAATCGGGCGAGTTTCTACTTTCAAATGCAATAGGAATTTTTGGGTTAGGTCAATCCGTGCGCGAGATATGGGAGATTGAAGCTAAGAAATGGTTGAGAAGACAACAAATTTTTCACAATTCTGCTGCTCCAAACTCTTCACCAGATTGGCCTAGAGAAATAATACACATACCGTTCTAATCGGGCGAGTTTCTACTTTAGATGCAATAGGAATTGTTGGGTTAGGTCAATCCGTTCGCGAGATATGGGAGTTTGAAGCTAAGAAATGGTTAAGAAGAGAACAAATTTTTCGCAATTCTGCTGCTCCAAACGCTTAACCAGAATGGCCTAGGGAAAAAATACGCATACCGTTGTGATCGGGCGAGTTTCTACTTTCAGTTACAATAGGAATTTTTGGGTTTGGTCAATCCGTTCGCGAGATATGGGACATTGAAGCGAAGAAATGGTTGACAAGACAACAAATTTTTCGCACCTCTGCTGCTCCAATCGCTTAACCAGAATGGCCTAGGGGGAAAAAAGCGTACCGTTGTAATCGGGCGAGTTTCTACTTTCAGATACAATAGGAATTTTTGTGTTAGGTCAATCCGTTCGCGAGATATGGGAGTTTGAAGACAAGAAATGGTTGACAAGGCAAACAATTTTTCGCACTTCTGCTGCTCCAAACGCTTAACCAGAATGGCCTAGGGAAAAAATACGCATACAGTTGTGGTCGGGCGAGTTTCTGCTTAGAGACAGAGCAGGAATATTTGGGTTTGGTCAATCCGTTCGCGAGATATGGGAGTTTGAAGCTAAGAAATGGTTGAGAAGACAACAAATTTTTCGCAATTCTGCTGCTCCAAACGCTTAACCAGAATGGCCTAGGGAAAAAATTCGCACTCCGTTGTAATCGGGCGAGTTTCTACTTTCAGACACAGCAGGAATTTTTGGGTTCGGTCAATCCGTTTGCGAGATATGGGACTTTGAAGCTAAGAAATGGTTGAGAAGACAACATATTTTTCGCAATTCTGCTGCTCCAAACGCTTAACCAGAATGGCCCAGGGAAAAATACGCATACCGTTTTAATTGGGCGAGTTTCTACTTTCCGTTACAATAGGAATTTTTGGGTTAGGTCAATCCGTTCGCGAGATATGGGAGTTTGAAGCTAAGAAATGGTTGAGAAGACAACAAATTTTTCGCACTTCTGCTGCTGCAAACGCTTAACCAGAATGGCCTAGGGAAAAATACGCATACCGTTGTAATCTGGCGAGTTTCTACTTTCAGTTACAATAGGAATTTTTGGGTTAGGTCAATCCGTTCGCGAGATATGGGAGTTTGAATCTAAGAAATGGTTGAGAAGACAACAAATTTTTCGCACTTCTTCTGCTCCAGTCGCTTAACCAGACTGACCTAGGGGAAAAATACACGTACCGTTGTAATCGGGCGAGTTTCTACTTTCAAATGCAATAGGAATTTTTGGGTTAGGTCAATCCGTTCGCGAGATATGAGAGTTTGAAGCTAAGAAGTGGTTGAGAAGAGAACAAGTTTTTCGCAATTCTGCTGCTCCAAACGCTTAACCAGAATGGCCTAGGGAAAAAATTCGCATTCCGTTGTAATCGGGCGAGTTTCTACTTTCAGACGCAGCAGGAATTTTTGGGTTTGGTCATTCCGTTAGCGAGATATGGGACTTTGAAGCTAAGAAATGGTTGAGAAGAGAACAAATTTTTCGCAATTATGCTGCTCCAAACGCTTAACCAGAATGGCCTAAGGAAAAAATACACATACCGTTGTAATCGGGCGAGTTTCTACTTTCAGATGCAATAGGAATATTTGGGTTAGGTCAATCCGTTCACGACATATGGGAATTTGAAGCTAAGAAATGGTTGAGAAGACAACAAATTTTTCGCAATTCTGCTGCTCCAAACGCTTAACCAGAATGGCCCAGGGAAAAAATACGCATACCGTTGTAATTGGGCGAGTTTCTTCTTTCAGATGCAATAGGAATTTTTGGGTTAGGTCAATCCGTTCGCGACATATGGGAGTTTGAAGCTAAGAAATGGTTGAGAAGACAACAAATTTTTCGCACTTCTGCTGCTCCAAACGCTTAACCAGAATGGCCCAGGGTAAAAATACGCTTACCGTTGTAATCGGGCGAGTTTCTACTTTCAGGTGCAATAGGAATTTTTGGGTTAGGTCAATCCGTTCGCGAGATATGGGAGTTTGAAGACAACAAATGGTTGAGAAGGAAAAAAATTTTTCGCAATTCTGCTATTCCAAACGATTAAACAGAATGGCCTAGGGAAAAAATACACGTACCCTTGTAATCGCGCGAGTTTCTACTTTCAGATGCAACAGGAATTTTTGGGTTAGGTCAAATCGTTCGCGAGATATGGGAGTTTGAAGACAAGAAATGGTTGAGAAGACAACAAATTTTTTGCACTGCTGCTGCTCCAAACGCTTAACCAGAATGGTCTAGGGACAAAATATACATACCGTTGTAATCGGGCGAGTTTCTAGTTTCAGATGCAATAGGAATTTTTGGGTTAGGTCAAATCGTTCGCAAGATATGGGAGTATGAAGCTAAGAAATGGTTGAGAAGACAACAAATTTTTCGCACTTCTGCTGCTCCAAACGCTTAACCAGAAAGGTCTAGGGACAAAATATACATACTGTTGTAATCGGGCGAGTTTCTACTTTCAGACGCAGCAGGAATTTTTGGGTTAGGTCAAATCGTTCGCGAGATATGGGAGTTTGAAGCTAAGAACTGGTTGAGAAGACAACAAATTTTTCGCACTGCTGCTGCTCCAAACGCTTAACCAGAATGGTCTAGGGACAAAATATACATACCGTTGTAATCGGGCGAGTTTCTACTTTCAGATGCAATAGGTATTTTTTGGTTAGGTCAATCCGTTCGCGAGATATGGGAGTTTGAAGCTAAGATATGGTTGAGAAGACAACAAATTTTTCGCAATTCTGCTGCTTCAAACGCTTAACCAGAATGGTCTAGGGACAAAATATACATACCGTTGTAATCGGGCGAGTTTCTACTTTCAGACGCAGCAGGAATTTTTGGGTCAGGTCAAATCGTTCGCGAGATATGGGAGTATGAAGCTAAGAAATGGTTGAGAAGACAACAAATTTTTCGCACTTCTGCTGCTCCAAACGCTTAACCAGAATGGCCTAGGGAAAAAATACACATACAGTTGTAATCGGGCGAGCATCTACTTTCAGATGCAACAGGAATATTTGGGTTAGGTCAACCCGTTCGAGAGATATGGGAGTTTGAAGCTAAGAAATGGTTGAGAAGACAACAAATGTTTCGCACTTCTGCTGCTCCAAACCCTTAACCAGAATGGCCTAGGGAAAAAATACGCATACCGTTGTAATCGGGCGAGTTTCTACTTTCAGACGCAGCAGGAATTTTTGGGTTTGGTCATGCCGTTAGCGAGATATGGGAGTATGAAGCTAAGAAATGGTTGAGAAGAGAACAAATTTTTCGCAATTATGCTGCTCCAAACGCTTAACCAGAATGGCCTAAGGAAAAAATACACATACCGTTGTAATCGGGCGAGTTTCTACTTTCAGATGCAATAGGAATATTTGGGTTAGGTCAATCCGTTCGCGACATATGGGAATTTGAAGCTAAGAAATGGTTGAGAAGACAACAAATTTTTCGCAATTCTGCTGCTCCAAACGCTTAACCAGAATGGCCCAGGGAAAAAATACGCATACCGTTGTAATTGGGCGAGTTTCTTCTTTCAGATGCAATAGGAATTTTTGGGTTAGGTCAATCCGTTCGCGACATATGGGAGTTTGAAGCTAAGAAATGGTTGAGAAGACAACAAATTTTTCGCACTTCTGCTGCTCCAAACGCTTAACCAGAATGGCCTAGGGTAAAAATACGCTTACCGTTGTAATCGGGCGAGTTTCTACTTTCAGACGCAGCAGGAATTTTTGGGTTTGGTCAATCCGTTTGCGACATATGGGACTTTGAAGCTAAGAAATGGTTGAGAAGAGAACAAATTTTTCGCAATTCTGCTGCTCCAAACGCTTAACCAGATTGGCCTAGCGAAAAAATACGCATACCGTTATAATCGGGCGAGTTTCTACTTTCAGTTACAATAGGAACTTTTGCGTTAGGTCAATCCGTTAGCGAGATATGGGACATTGAAGCTAAGAAATGGTTGAGAAGACAACAAATTTTTCGCACTTCTGCTGCTCCAAACGCTTAACCAGAAAGGTTTAGGGACAAAATATACATACTGTTGTAATCGGGCGAGTTTCTACTTACAGACGCAGCAGGAATTTTTGGGTCAGGTCAAATCGTTCGCGAGATATGGGAGTTTGAAGCTAAGAAATGGTTGACAAGACAACAAATTTTTCGCACCTCTGCTGCTCCAATCGCTTAACCAGAATGGCCTAGGGGGGAAAAAAGCGTACCGTTGTAATCGGGCGAGTTTCTACTTTCAGGTGCAATAGGAATTTTTGGGTTAGGTCAAATCGTTCGCGAGATATGGGAGTTTGAAGCTAAGAAATGGTTGACAAGACAACAAATTTTTCGCACCTCTGCTGCTCCAATCGCTTAACCAGAATGGCCTAGGGGGAAAAAAAGCGTACCGTTGTAATCGGGCGAGTTTCTACTTTCAGATGCAACAGGAATTTTTAGGTTAGGTCAAATCGTTCGCGAGATATGGGAGTTTGAAGACAAGAAATGGTTGAGAAGACAACAAATTTTTAGCACTTCTGCTGCTCCAAACGCTTAACCAGAATGGTCTAGGAAAAAAATACAAATACCGTTGTAATCGGGCGAGTTTCTACTTTCAGATGCAATAGGAATTTTTTGGTTAGGTCAATCCGTTCGCGAGATATGGGAGTTTGAAGCTAAGATATGGTTGAGAAGACAACAAATTTTTCGCAATTCTGCTGCTTCAAACGCTTAACCAGAATGGTCTAGGGACAAAATATACATACCGTTGTAATCGGGCGAGTTTCTACTTTCAGACGCAGCAGGAATTTTTGGGTCAGGTCAAATCGTTCGCGAGATATGGGAGTATGAAGCTAAGAAATGGTTCAGAAGACAACAAATTTTTCGCACTTCTGCTGCTCCAAACGCTTAACCAGAATGGCCCAGGGAAAAAATACACATACAGTTGTAATCGGGCGAGCATCTACTTTCAGATGCAACAGGAATATTTGGGTTAGGTCAACCCGTTCGAGAGATATGGGAGTTTGAAGCTAAGAAATGGTTGAGAAGACAACAAATGTTTCGCACTTCTGCTGCTCCAAACCCTTAACCAGAATGGCCTAGGGAAGAAATACGCATACCGTTGTAATCGGGCGAGTTTCTACTTTCAGACGCAGCAGGAATTTTTGGGTTAGGTCAATCTGTTCGCGAGATATGGGAGTTTGAAGCTACGAAATGGTTGAGAAGAGAACAAATTTTTCGCAATTCTGCTGCTCCAAACGCTTAACCAGAATGGCATAGGGAAAAAATACGCATACCCTCGTAATCGGGCGAGTTTCTACTTTCAGAAGCAGCAGTAATTTTTGGGTTTGGTCAATCCGTTTGCGAGATATGGGACTTTGACGCTATGAAATTGTTGAGAAGACAACAAATTTTTCGCAATTCTGCTGCTCCAAACTCTTAACCAGAATGGCCTAGGGGAAAAATACACATACCGTTGTAATCGGGCGAGGTTCTGCTTTCAGATGCAATAGGAATTTTTGGGTTAGGTCAATCCGTTCGCGACATATGGGAGTTTGAAGCGAAGAATCGGTTGAGAAGACAACAAATTTTTCGCACTTCTGCTGCTTCAAACGCTTAACCAGAATGGCCTAGGGAAAAAATACACATACAGTTGTAATCGGGCGAGTATCTACTTGCAGATGCAACAGGAATTTTTGGGTTAG